>NW_021443279.1:0-356 GCF_001605985.2 Dendrobium catenatum
TTTTATTTATGGAGGATTTTAATAATATGATTTTGGATTGTAATCTCATTGACATTAGCTTTTCTATTAACAAGTTTACATGGAATAGAGGTTAATTATGGCAAATGCTGGATCATATTTTATTTAATGATAATTGGTTTAATTCCCTTAGTACTATTTCTATTAAGCATCTTAGTCGTACTCTTTCTTATCACTCTCCTTTACTCCTTCCGCTTAATACTAGACATGTGAATTCTTTTCCTCAATTAAGATTTCAAAATATTTGGCTTCAACATGATTCTTTTCTGACTATTGTTCAGGATAATTTGAATGCTCATTTTGAAAGTTCGTTTGGGATGTTAAGCCCTATGAACTTA
>NW_021443280.1:0-414 GCF_001605985.2 Dendrobium catenatum
GCTTAAATAGCCAAATACATGAAGGAAAATAAAAATATACAATTGCCCCTAGGGCAAACATAAGATAAAGCCCTCAAGTGAGGGTAGAAAAGTAAAAAGAACACTAATAAATCAAATACATAAAATATATCAAAATAAATAGACATGATCGTCGCCGTTGATCTTCGATGTCCTCATCATTCTCCCCGGGTAGGAGAAACTCGACTCCGTCGAGTGGGTGTCTCAAGAATTCTCGGGCATCTGGGTCAATCTATCATAGCTCCTCGCGCTCTGATCATGTATCCTCTAACTCTGGTTTACCTCTCCATCTTATCAAATATCTTCTTCGTCCACCCTCTTTTGTGGGAATAATGTCATCATTCAAAATCATGTCAACCTTCTCCGTTATAGAAATTTTGGGAATAAATTTGGGAG
>NW_021443281.1:0-259 GCF_001605985.2 Dendrobium catenatum
TTGCCATTTCGAATATGTACTGATCTAGATATATTTGCTACATAACCGTCTGGAAACTTTACTGATTTAACAAAGTTGAGAAACCCTTCTATCTCTTTTGGAGTAAGTGTGTAAGAGGCTGGAAGTTTAAGATACTTCTCACCTTGTTTTTGCAAATGTAGCTCATGCCTTATGCCCATATCTTGTAGATCCAATGAGCTTTCTCTGTATCTTTTGTCTTTTCTTCTATATTTAATAAGGTCCCCAGAATGTTGTCACA
>NW_021443282.1:0-208 GCF_001605985.2 Dendrobium catenatum
TGCATTTGCTGGTGTAGAGAACCCCTCTGATGATGATTATAAAAAATTAAGAGCCATTGCTGGAGAGATAGTTAAAATGCTTTTAGGATCCCCATTGGCAGCTAAAGTCATTGGTGGTGTTCTGAATTACAACTTGAATGAAGGGCATTGGATGACAGTTCTAGAAAGCATTTTATTGGATCAGAATTCTATCCATTCCATCTTAAGA
>NW_021443283.1:0-276 GCF_001605985.2 Dendrobium catenatum
GAGCCGCACGAGGAGGAGCCATCCAGGAACCTGCAAGAAACCTGCAATATGAGAAAGTAACAAAAACCACCAGGCGCCAAATCGAGCCAGCAAGGAACCACCAGACAACCATCCTCAAAGATTAAAGCCAAATATCCAAAATAAACCAGAAAAGAAAACAAACAACAACCCTCAACTTCCGGTGTCCTGATGTAGCTCTACGTTCAGACGCCAGTAAAATGGTGACATGTGCTCTTACTCTTTACCACGCGGCCCAACGACCCGACTCGGACCCGA
>NW_021443284.1:0-278 GCF_001605985.2 Dendrobium catenatum
TTTATATGGTACTATTATATATATATATATATATATACATTTGATACGCCATCAAAAAGTTATCATGTTCGGCAACAAATCTCGAGGCAAAATCGAGTTGGAAACTTTCAAGATTAAAATTGGGATCATCCGAACTCTGACATCAGAAAACTTAAAGTCGAACTGAGTGTCTCGAGAATACGAACCCAATGATACCAAATCATCCCAATCCGAGCCCAAACGGGTCCAAATCGATGGTTAAAAGCGTTGTTGGAAGGTTCGAACCACAATTTGAATTA
>NW_021443285.1:0-2741 GCF_001605985.2 Dendrobium catenatum
CCGCTTCTGCATAAGCTGAATTAGAATACTGCGGGGAGGCAGGTCCGGGTTTCTGCAATAGGGAGCAGAGCAGGTAGGTCTTCGGAACGCCACACTTTCTGAGCTTTCCCACTCGCTTTCTGACACCTTTACCCGAGCACTGTGACGCAGTCGGTCAAGTACAGGCTTTCCTGAATCTGAGCTCTTCTTATTCTTTCTTTCTCAATTCAATGTCGACCTGCGAATGCGAAAGGAGCCACCCTCCCTCTCGCAAACCTCCACCCGCAGACCAAGACTCCAACCGAAGCACAGACCTGGGAATTGGTAGTCGGAGAATCGGTACATCGATCTGAATTGAATAACTGGCACGCGATCTGAGAAAACCCCCCTTTCTAAATGAAATTAGAGTAGTATTGGATCCGCCCGCCCCTGAAGGGAACTTTATGCTCAAGCTCTTTTAGGTTCTTAGTAGCAGTCGGCGACCTTGTCAGCCTAGCTGTTCGCGTGCTTTGCTTGGTTTGCGCAGCTAACGCTACTATAGAAAATAGAAAGGCCTGCTCGCTTTAAAACGGCTCGTCTCGCCGTGACTTTATCTTGGAGCCCTATAAGTTGAGACGCGTACAGATTGGATACAATTAGCTAGACTTGTATCTCGGTTAGAAAAGTGAGATCTCGGTCAGGCACTCACCCGCGGCTAGACTTTAGTTAGAAAGCTCGGTTAGACGAGTAAAGTACTGGTCCATTTCGTACATCGAGTTGCCTTTGTACCCGACGTATTTGAGGATCTTAATCACCATTGTCGTAAGTGATATATGTACTTGTGCCCACATTGGTTCATTGTACCTACGATATATCCACTGTTGTTATCCACAAGTGGCTTGTGTTTGTTTGTAGGGACCCGTTGTATCCACTACGACCTCCTGGAAGTATTTGTAGAAGACCCATTGGCAGGTATGATGCACCCGATCTCGTATCGGCAGGGTCTTCCAATCTGCTCCGCGTACAGTTCTTTTCTTGCCTACATCGTTCTTGTGAGACTCAATAACATATTCTCATTTAGGACGATCGGTCTGGAGTCATTTTGCCTCCGGCTTATCACCGGCAGTCTGTTCAGGGTTCCAAACTCAATGGTGGCAACTAAACACGAGGGTTGTGCTCGTTGCGGGACTACCCAACACCTTACGGCACGAGCTGACGATAAAAACATCCGGTAAAATACCCACCATTACCCGTAACCCAGCAAAGAAAGTACATTACATTAGGGATTGGCGACTTACCCTATTCTATATATAGTAGCACTTCCAGTTTGAATCGAGAAAAAGGCTTTCTTTGCTCCGCACCTCGTGAGCCGGGTCGGCTTTTTGCTTAGCACCGAAGGTTGCTCCCTTCTTCTTTCTTCGTTTTTGGTCCTTTCTTCTCTATCAAGAGATTGGTCTTACATGGGGAGTGGTATCGCGGAAAGGAAAAGAATAGCGATTTAGTTCTATGGAGCATCCAGTAACAAGAAGATGAAATCAAAAACAAATTTTTGACTTGTGTGGTCCAAAAGAACAAGATTCACTTGACTGATATATATATATATACCAATCCGACATATATTCAAGATCTTTTATTGAATCATGTGATAGGGGGATTCGTAACCTGAACCGAATTCTTCTCAATTTCAATCCTTTTTTGCTTAGTGTGAGATAGCGATAGGCATAACTCATCTGAACGCTGAACGAAGCAATGAGTTCAAATTGAATAGAGGTCCTATGGCGTACCTTGGGGGGGATTGGTGTCCCTTGTATGTTTCAGTAAGTATATGTACTTGTCAATGTGTACTTCACTGGGCAGGCCCACATTAGGCCGGCTTTAACCTAGGATAGGTATCGATTTACTCCTTGTCTATTCCCCGTAGTATTGGGTTTGATTATATTCAGCCTTTACAAGGTCCTCTTCTTTTTAGAACTTCCAAGTGCTTACTTTGGCCTTTAGGGCCTAACTTCTCAATTTCGTCCTGTAGGGCATGTTTGCCCGACTTAGCCGTTTCCTAAGCCCGTAAAGATGTTCAGGCTAAGACCCCTTAGGGTCCGGGTTTGCAAGTAGGTTTGCCGCCAGGGGCCTCTCAACCTAGAGTGCAGGGACACGCCTAGTAGGCAGGGCAGATATATGGGTCCCTTTGATCAAGTCTGTATCCTGGTCTCAATGGAGCAAAGCCTCTAGTGGGCAACGAGAGGTGTCTTCCCCGAGGTACCCCGTGGGACCGAGGGTACCCACTTAACTAGTGTTGCCCTAGATTTAACTTGTTCGTAGGGCCAACCCGGTGTATTTACTTTCCTTGATGTTGAGGCCTAGTGTGGGCACAGAAGTCTTGTTAAATGATATGACTATAAAAGATTCATTGGATTCACTTTTCTTTATTAAATGATAGTGGTCCCAAAGAGGAACTTTAAGCATATTTGCCTTGTTATCCTGTCACAGCTTCATCGATTTTCTTTGCCATTTTAGGTCCACAATGTGGTTTAGATATGGATTTGCTAGTTTATTTATCCATTTGGTCGTAACATCATCAGCGCATGTGGTTGACTGTCATACTTTTTTTAGTTACTCAGAATAATGATTAATAGAGTGATGTCGGATGATTAATAATGAGCACACTCATGCATTCTTTAGTTACAATCATGACTTGGTGTCTTCATCTTCATATTTCAATCCAAATAAGCCATACGTTGATGATGATCAAACACATTATGGGTCAAGAAACTCTGGATGAGCCAGAG
>NW_021443286.1:0-800 GCF_001605985.2 Dendrobium catenatum
CTTAAATATCTAAATGACAAATAGATGTGATAAGCCATTGGTAAGCTCAAATGATCACCAATAAGAAACATCAAAAGTTTGGACATGGCTGATAGTTTTAGTCATTCACTTGATACGAAGGGAGATTGAGAAACATAGCGACCAAGAAGAAAGGTGTTGACAAACATTATTTAGTGCCATATGGACTTAGATCCAACAGTTCTTAGTATCATTGGGTTCATCTTGTTGAATGTTTTGACTTCATCATAAATTTATTGATAAAATAAAATTCACATGATCTCAAATTTATTTTTTGTCTAAATACTCTGATGTTTTAAGATTTAAAATTCAAATAAAAAACATTTCAACCTTTTATCAATGCTTCGGGATTTATGCTTCACTCTAAAAATTATGCCTAAACCTGAAAGCATTTTGATAAGCCAAACAATAAACATTCTAATAAATATAACTTTATTTTATTTGTTAGCTTATCTTACATTTAAAAATAACCATATAAAAAATTTTAACTTCATATAGACTGCAATAAAACTTCTTTCAGCATACCCATCTCTTAGTTTACAATATCAACAAAATAAAATTGCTCTATAATAATTCACTTGATGTGATTCATTTATTTTTTTCAATTAAAATACAGGCACCGAGATAGTAACAACATTCAAAAGAAAATATAAATAAAATTATAAGATAGCCATGAACTATGGCCAGCGTTAACATATAGTATCAGAACCTTTTCTTGCTTATTCTTTGATTAAAATTTACTTAAAAAAATACTTTGTGTGTTTAGAGTTATCAAGCTGGGA
>NW_021443287.1:0-777 GCF_001605985.2 Dendrobium catenatum
TCAAGGGCCATCAATTCACAGAAATTCCTTGTGCAAACAGTGATTCTAAGGTTCAAAAGAATTCTGTATATTTCATTGAAAGGGAGTTTTGTAGAAATTGTGAAAGAAGGGAAACAAATTGCGGGTATGTGAAATGATCAAATTTTTTATGAATTGTAATGAATTGTAGTGATGTGATTATGCAAACTAGTTGAAAGAATTATGAATTAAGGTGGTAGCTTGGAGAAGAGGGAAAGGAAGAATAGAAGGAAAGAATAAAGGAAAGAAAGGAAGATAAAGGTGAGAAGTATACCATTAACCTTCATCTTTTATGTCACCTAAATTTAGTAATACTTCTAAAAATGATAACCTAATTGTATGGTAGGATTATTCATAGATTTATGCAAAAAGAAAGCTTTGGGTAAATTATGCAATTAATTATAGTTGTAATCATCATGAATGGTTAATTTATCCTTTATGTTTTGAAAGTATATTATGAAGAGATGCAGTATGAGAAATTGTTTAGTCATCATGAAGGTATATTAAAGTATTCACAACTTTTTATCCATGAGAACAAGAAAGATTTGAAAGATGTTTAAATATACATATCTCAGTCTTTTCTTAACTGATAATTTTATGCAAAGAAGTTTCTGTTTTAACTTAAGTAGCTACTAAATTCATGATACAGCAAATGTATAAGTATAAGCAAATTTTGAAGCTTATAATCATTAAAATCAGATATGTACTATGAATGTATGAAATAAGGAATATCAAATTAAAAGTAAAGATTGGCTATAT
>NW_021443288.1:0-200 GCF_001605985.2 Dendrobium catenatum
TTAATGGGTAGAAAATTTAATCTTCTCAAAGTCTATCGCATAAGAATGTCTAGGCCACCTCTAAGCAAAGCATATGAAGAAATATAGGAAAAAACATATAATTTCTAGTGTGCACCCTAAGCGAATATGCAATCATGTCACAAAAATCAACCAATAATAATAGAAAAGGCTTGGTACGGTTGGGTTTACAATACATCCCA
>NW_021443289.1:0-416 GCF_001605985.2 Dendrobium catenatum
GATGTTATTCACCATCTGAATAATTGGGGAATTGGTACTCCAAATTTTTCTTCCAAGGATGATACTTTAAATTGGTTGGAAAAGCAAAATATTTTCATTTCCAATGTTTTCTGTAATGCCATTTATCTCACTTGGAAAGAGAGAAATGAATTAGTTCATGGAAAGAAGGAAAGAACCTCTATTTTCATCGCAGCGGAGGCTATCACCTATGTTGGAGCTTCTAAATCTACCAATTATTCATCTATGGGCCGGTTTAGTACTAATCAGCTTATGCTATTAGAAGACTGTTGGTACTCTCCTCCACC
The DNA here is from genome assembly GCF_001605985.2 of Dendrobium catenatum. Classification (NCBI taxonomy): domain Eukaryota; kingdom Viridiplantae; phylum Streptophyta; class Magnoliopsida; order Asparagales; family Orchidaceae; genus Dendrobium; species Dendrobium catenatum. The sequence goes on from NW_021443289.1 coordinate 306, forward strand.
CAATTGGATCAAGATAAATGTTGATGCGGCTTTATATTCATCTTATAAAGGCGGTATAGGAGGAGTTGTCATAGATCACAAAGGTCGGTTTATTACAGCTTTCGGCTTTCC
>NW_021443290.1:0-230 GCF_001605985.2 Dendrobium catenatum
CCACAGCATGCCACTAACCTTGAGTATAATTACTTGCTTGATGCTTAGATGGAGCTCATTGCTTAGCTTGGTTTAAGGTTTATTTACATATCAATAAATTCACTAAGAGCTAGGAGAATCCACATAAATAGCATGAGGAGGAACACAAGTTGTTTAATGTTCAGTTTGCTATCAATCATCCACCATTATTTTCAAGCATCACCTGATGTTAGTTCATTAATATCCTGTTC
>NW_021443291.1:0-1597 GCF_001605985.2 Dendrobium catenatum
CTTTAAGGGAAACGATTATCAGCATTGGATTAAGGTTCTCTGCCAAGTCTACGAGGGAGTAAAAAGATTCTAAGTTCTTTGCCTTCACCAAGAGGGTGAAAAAGGATTCAAGATTATGTGCCTCATCCGGATAGTAAAAAGATTTTGTAAAGGCTTCTCTTCCTTGCTATGAGAGAAAAAGGAAAGTCATTGAAGGTTTAGTGCAATACCTAGAGAGGGTGTCTCCAAGTAGTGGGCGTAAATCAAAATGACCAAACTACTATTAAAATCTCGTGTACTCTTATTATTTACTTTTCTATACTGTAATTTTTCACATATTTGTCTGATTTGCTCTATTTTGAAAATCTCTGATTTTGGTTATCTGCTTCTGCATAAGTTGTTTAGTTTTTATAATATTCAAAAAATTTAAAAAATATTTTCTCTTTTTATTTATGAAATTTTAAAACTATCAATTAACCCCCTCTTGTTTAGCCTCGGAACTAGTTCATAAGGGCTTAAAAACCCTATGAACTTTCAAGATTGAAGTTTCTCACAAACAATGCCAAACTATTATGAGTTAGAATATACACGATGATAGAGTGATAATATTACATCTTAATATTATACGGATATCTAGCTCACACACAGATAATATAAGATTTTTTACATGAAAAATCTTGGAAAGAAAAAAACTAACGGGGCATAGCCCAATCTAAAATGATTCCACTACTATTTGGATATATTATAATGGTTTGACTCATCTGTGAGGGCGATTATAGTACAAATGGCAAACATATGGTTGAAATTTAGTGAAAAACAAGGATGAAAATTCGAAGTCACTTGATGGTCTAGTAGAAGTCCAACATGACTTAAAAATTCGAGTGTTAATTTGTAGTTAGGCAAAACTCAAGGGTCACTTAGTGGTCCTGTGGAATTTCGGGTGTTAGGTGGTGGTCCATTGGAACTCCAAACATTAAGTGGTGGTTCGAAAAACTCTGGGCATCAGGTGGTGGTCTGGCGGAACTCCGGGCTTCAGGTGGTGGTCCGGCGGAACTCTAGGCATCAGGTGGTGGTTCGGAGGAACTCAGGGTGTCAGGTGGTTGTTTGGCTGAACTCCGGGTTGTGGTCGAAGATGTAATGAGGCAAAAGCGATCTCCGATATCTCTCTAGTTTCCTTAGCCTTAAGGGGTCCTTTTCAAGAAGAATAGGAGGAAGATCAAGAAATGAGGAAGATAAAAGATAAAAAGGGGCATCAAGTGGTGTTCTGGAGGAACTCCGAGCGTTAGGTGGTGGTTTGGCTAAACTCTGGGCATCAGGTGGTGGTCCAACGGAACTCCAAGCGGTGGTCGAGGAGGCAAGGAAGTAAGAGCAATCTCTGATCTTTCTCTTGTTTCCTTAGGCTTAGGGGGTCCCTTTTCAAGAGGAAGGAGGGGTCTATTTAAAGCTTTTCTAGAGTGGCATGACCCATAAATAGGAGGATCAAGGGTAAATGGGGAGTGGTTTGGATGGATGATTGATATTGAATTATGGACCGTTCACTACACCTTTGAAGGTCTTAATAATGTCATAATTTAGTGATATTATGCTCATTGAATTCTTCTCATCGAACCGCTCGATC
>NW_021443292.1:0-835 GCF_001605985.2 Dendrobium catenatum
ATAGCTGTAGATGCTCCTTACTGATCTAAATATAAAAGATTTTTTATGAGCCTTTTTAGATATGACAATTTACCTTGAAAAATATCAATTGGGTGAGACTTTTAGGTGGTGACATTTCTAAGATTGATTTTACTTTATTAGGATTGATTTCAATTCTATAATGACAGACTACAAAACCTAAAACTTTTCTTAAAGAGATGAAAAAAGAACACTTTAGAGGGTTCATTTTCAAATTATATTATTGTAATCTTTCAAAATAATTCTCTGGCAATACGGTTGATCATCTCTTTCATGAATTTTAATGACTAGGTAATCAAAGTAACACTCAACATTTTGATGGATAAGCTCTTTAAAAATCCTCCACATTTCTTGCTGGTAGGATGAGCTGATGTTCTTTAATCCAAATAGAATAACTTTCTAGCAGTATACTCCTATTGTTTATGAATGTCTAATATTGTTCATCATTAGGTACTAATTTTTTTTATTGTATCCAAATGAGTCATTTATAGAAAAAAATATTGCATTAGAGGAAACAATATCATCCATGAGTTGTGGTATGAGAAGCAAAAACTTATCTTTATGATAAGCTTTATTTAAGTCTCTCTACAAGATTAACACATGAATTTAACCATTCTTCATCTTTATTGGGATGATGATGGCCAACTAAGTTGGGTATTTCTCAATCATGATGAAGTAAACTTAATTAATTTATTGAGTTCAAGTACATCTTGTTATTTGAACTTGAGTCACATCCATCGAGGTGCTTTCTTTAATGGAACCATTCTAGGTCAAATGTCTAATTTGGGCACTGCTATGTCTGGAGATATTCTCCAAA
>NW_021443293.1:0-324 GCF_001605985.2 Dendrobium catenatum
TTGAATATAAGATAATGAAAAATAGATCTTTTTTTTCCTCGTCACGTGCAATGGGGGCCAAAGTTACTACACTAGTAAGGCAGGTTATACTAGTAGATATAGGCTTCATTTGGGACGACTTTCTTGTTGCTTCTTAAAGCAACAAAAAAGCCGTCCCAAACGAAACCATAATCTTTACGAAAGAGTTCCAGTAGAAAATGGGTAAACCAAAGTAAACATAAGCTATAAGTTGTGTGAAAAAGTGTAAAATAAAGCTGGCATGTTTGCATCTAATATAGCATCAGGAGTGAAGGAGGCAGAGGACAAGAATGGAGGAAGAGGAAT
>NW_021443294.1:0-532 GCF_001605985.2 Dendrobium catenatum
TTGGTGATGTCAAAATGGGAAGTAAGGAGTAATGTTGGTTGTACTATTTACTTATGACTAGATCTCATTGTTTCTTTTGTATTTATGTTGTTGTATTTTGTTTAAAAATTTTAAAAAACATTATGTTTAAAAAAAAACAAATATGTGTTTTAAAATGAAATAAAAATTTTAAAAAATATCAAAATTAAAAATCAAATGGTTTTCCCATTTTATAAATAAGTTATTGAGTTTGAGAGAGAACTTAGCGGGAAATTAAATATGAAATTTGTAAATTTAAATCATAACAAATAATATTTGTCATCATAAAAAATGATAATATTATTGTAATCTAGGAGCCCGAATATGTGTTTTAAAGAATATAAACATTATTGGATGATCACTTATTTATTCCTACTTTATATATTGTATGTTTTTCTTTTGTTACAAGAATCACTATAGGAATAAAATATATTGAGCAAAATCAAAGAATTAAAACTTAGGATAGTAAGCATAAGATTTAAAGTCAGTCTGTGTTGGATAGAGTATGCTTTTT
>NW_021443295.1:0-276 GCF_001605985.2 Dendrobium catenatum
TTGCGTTAGCTGATTTGTATTTATTCATTCTAATTTATTTTTCTAAAGTCACAAACATCTATAATACTTCTTTTGGAACCATATAGGCCTTTCATATATATACCATGGAGTTGACAAGATGAAGACTTCATTCTAAGAGTTGGTGATGATTAAGTCAGGGACGGAACCACCTAGTGCCTAGAGGGGGCAATTGCCCCCCCTAAAAAAAGTAAAAAATTATTTATTACATAGATATTTAGATAATTTGTTCCCCTCCATCCTTTTTTTATTCTTTAT
>NW_021443296.1:0-3300 GCF_001605985.2 Dendrobium catenatum
TACTTTCACAGGAGGCGTATACACGGCTTCGAGAGACTCATGCCGCATCAGGTGAGGGCTCTTCTGGCGGCTCTGTGGAGTTTTCTGAGTATTGCATCTGGTCGCAGGCCGTCGGAGGAATACAACATGGCAGAGTTTATGGTTTAGGTTCCCAAGCTCAGGCATACGAGGCGATGACTTCCTCTACTACATCCAGCTTCGCATCCTGTTCTCATGAGTCCTTACAAGCTCAACAAATAAGTGCCCTTCAAGCTAAGCTAGAACAAGTAAGGAAATCACAAGCTGATTGGCAAACTCAGATGCAAGCACAGGTTCAAATGCAGATGCAGATGCAGGAGCAACATAATCAGTTGTTATAGGAAATGCGTAGAATGAGGGAGCAGATGAGTGGAAAAGAGATAGCTCCAGCTGAGGATGAGTCCACAGATTCACAGTAGTTCATTTTAGCCATTTGAACTTGTTTACTTATGTGATTATGTGTTAATGAAAAATATGTGATGTTTTTAGTTCTTTGATGCTATTGAACAATGTTAACATGGATATTTATGTTTTTCAATGAACTTTTATGTTTTTGAGTATATGTTGAAGTTGTTTATATCTGTTATGTCTATATTTGTCATATGGTAGTGTTTTCGTATAGGTTTGCAAGTGTGGAAATTTGATTGTTGGCTGGGAAGGCAATTTTTTTTTCAATGCTACAGGTTTCCGGCGGATCTTGCGTCGGTAATGCGACGAAAACAATGAATCGGATCGATCTATCCGACGTTTTGTGTGCGCCGGAAGTTACCGACGCATTCTGCGGCGTATTTTCCATCGGGGATTACCGGCGTATGTTTGTGCGCCATAAACCAACCGTAGGTTATTTACGGTGCACCAACGGCGCTTTATCCGCCTGTAAATACTGGCAAACTCATGCGACGCAAATCTCCGGCTCAGTAAGCGCCGGAATTTACCGGTCGAAAGTCGTCGGCTGCACAGAGTTTTTTGCGCAGGTAATGTGCCAGAAAGTGCGCTAGAACCATTTCCGACGCATTATAAACGTCGGAAGATATTTATCGACGCGCACCAAACCGACGCATAAATTTCCGCCGGAACAGGCGCCGGAAACACTAATTACCGTCGAATTTCACATATTATCGGCGGGTTTAATCCGCCGGTAATCCCATGTTTTCATGTACTGTTTTAAATATAAGTTTTACTTTCCTTCTTTTGTAATCCTATTAAATTAATGTAAGGATTCAATAATTTTTTTAGTTACAATTTTAAGTTTTCTACGACTTCCCCGATTTAAGCTGCTTATATTAAATTATTAAATTTACTTATTCATTTTCAATTCAAATGGCAATGTAAGTTAACGTATAGTTTCTAAATTCAAAATTAAGTCAATAGCATAAATGATATAGATTAGTTATGTATTAGGTTTTTCAAAGTAAGAATTATTATATAATAATCATTCAAACTATAATCAAGGATTTTATTATTCCCCTAATTTTACATAATTTTTAATTATAATATTTTTATTGGCTGAATAAAAAATTTAGTTACAATAACTTTAGAGCATAATATGCAGCAAATTAAACATAAAGAAATTTAATTATAAGTAAAATAAGCATAAAAAATACACATGGTAAAAATAGTAACTAAAAATTAATAAAATATTCCTATTCATAAATGATAAAAAAGCTTAAAGAAAATAATACTATAATTGCATGTAAGAAAAAATAACAAGTGCCGTAAGCACCGATCCTATGATATGAATCACGCTGGCTCCCATGGCCATCACTAATACCATTACATGAACAAACCATCACAACAACGGGGTCCCGCCAAAATAAAGAAGTGAAAAATAAAATAAAGAAAAATATGTTACAAATAAAGTAAGAAAAATAATAATCTCTCTCTCTCTCTCTCTCTCTTCTCTCTCTCTCTCTCTCTCTCTCTTCTCTCTCTCTCTCTCTCTCTCTCTCTCTCTCTCTCTCTCTCTCTCTCTCTCTCTCTCTCTCCCCCCCCCCTCAGCCAAGAAATATAAAGGCTCCTAACTATTAGAGTATGGATCCTCATCATCATCATCACAACCTTTCTCTAAAGGATGCCAAATAAATGGCTCATATGCAAACACAAAAGGAAGCAAAAGCTAGTCTAAGTGCTCCACAAATTGACTACTCTTGAATATCCCAACAATATCCTCATTGAAATCAAATCTAAACCTATAATTCTTCTCCTGGTAGTCCATAGTGTGAGCCATCCTCATTTTCATTTTAAACTTCCAATCTTTAGTTTCCTCACATAAATCTTAAACTCCCTCCATTTCATTTCTTAGATTGCTAACTTACTCTCCTAGAGCTTTAGGGGTCCCAGGACTCCTATTACTGTTAATCCTTCCAGAAGATCTAGGCTTACTAAGCCCTCCCTCATCATCACCTCCCCCTATTTGTTTAAAACTCAAAATTATTTTTTAGTAAAAATATAGATGGGAAAAGCTACTCCTCAGAGAGATCTCCCCTAACGCCAATATTAATACATAGGGCATAAATAAGAGAGGGGTACCCCAAACCTATTGAAGTAGTGCCCCTAATGATATATCTTAAGGAGGAATAAATTAATTTTCCTACATTAATAGTGTACCTAATTTGAATAGCATAGTTAAGAACAACACGCTCTAATGTGACTTCATTAATATTTCTATTATGTAATAGGCTGACAGAAATGAAATAGTGTCTGGTTTTAGATGTTCGAGTAAGGAAGGTGTTATTTAAATAGTGCATATTAGACCTACTTGAATCATGTATAATTATTTTTTGTTGTGTTTGTTAAAATAAAAAGTATTTTATTGATTAGTTAGTCTGTGTTTTTAATTTTTTTTCATCATTGTTGTATGCCTAGTAGATTTAGTAAGAAGCCCTTGTTATTTGATTTTGAGATAGAAAGGCCCTTATAAAAATTTTAAAAAATAAAAAGGTTTTTGAGATCTCTGAACTAGTACAATATTAGGACCATCCTAAACATCTTGGAGTGTATGCTAACCTTATAGTAATGGGAATCCAACAAAGTATAAATAAACTTATTATTTAGGCCAACAACTTTGAGCGAAAACCTTCCATAATTTAGATGGTTCAAAATTCCCAGTTTAGAGAAACTCTTTTTGAGGATCCTAACCTATACTTAGCTAGCTCCTTAGAAATTTGTTCAACATTTATGTATAATGTCATCAATGATGATGGTGGGAAAATTTATGTATCACCACGCAGATTTTGATTTTCTCTTATTTTGTAATCGAATACTGCATTGAGAATAAAGTAC
>NW_021443297.1:0-258 GCF_001605985.2 Dendrobium catenatum
TCACCCGATCTCCTTTCTTTGACGTCGGGTTCGGATCTGACGACACGGTTGAAGACTACTTAAATCGCATTCTTCCCACGCTCATCGACGTCATCGACGAGCAATTCGAAGACTATTCGTGGACCGTCCTCGGCTATCTGTCAGGGCCTCCACCACCGCCAACATTTCCGTGGCTCAAGACCATCGGTGTTGCGGCCCTCCTCATGGCATCGTTAAGTGTATTGAAGATCATCTCCCGCTAAGCCTAGTATAGTTGAG
>NW_021443298.1:0-229 GCF_001605985.2 Dendrobium catenatum
GCATGTGTTTTTTACTATTTTTTCTTTGAGCAGCTTTCACTTGTAATTTTTTCTTCATAAATAGATTGGGCATATTTCCCCAAAGTTTCCCAAAAAAAAATAAAAAAAAATTAGCACAATTAATGGCCATAGCTTTTTCCTCTCACATGCATTGCAGACACAGCTCCTCTCTTCCCATGTGGAGTTACAGAGTGTTAAGATAGTTGCTATTTGCATGCTTTACATTTTT
>NW_021443299.1:0-220 GCF_001605985.2 Dendrobium catenatum
TCTCAAAACGGTTAAAATGCACGCAAACCAACTTTTTCACATCGTCCCGTACGAACCAAAAGTCGTCCCGGACGATTTCCTCCAATTTTTGAATTTTTGAATTTTAATTTAAGAAAATCAAACCAAACTATAAAACACAGAAAACATACAATAAAAAAAAACTTACACTCAAAAACAAATTCATTCAAAACACACAAAAATTCACAAAATCAAAAACAAA
>NW_021443300.1:0-828 GCF_001605985.2 Dendrobium catenatum
TTTCTAATTTAGGTTATTTTTTGGAAACCTAATATTTTTAATAAATACTAGATCCTAATAGGAGTCTAATACAAGTGAGTTTGCCCAATTTTGAATTTTCTATAATTAGTTATGAATTTTTTAAATTCATGATATTTATGGAATTATTTAAATCATCTAATAAATGACTGATTTTATGGTTTTGACCCAAATCAGCTCCAAACAGATTAGAATCACCCGCAAAAGTCAGGAATGACTTAAGAAGGTCTTTCGAAGTATTTGGAAAAAATTTGGAATTTTTAATAATTTATTAGGGGCAAAAAGGTAATTTTCACCTAAGGTTAAATTAAGGATCAACCTAAAGTCAAACTAAGGAGCCCTATTTATCTCAGGTTGGGGACTGAATTCTGAACAAATAAAGCTATTGTGGGTTTTTTTCCTGACCTAAAATGGATTTACTGTAATTTTTAGAAGGTCTCGGGGCTCTATTTGATAAGTAAATTAGGGTTGGTTAATTAAGGGGTCTAACAAGCATAAAAAATCCTAAAAAATTCTGGGATGTTCAAGATGTCTCTCAGTTTAAGTGTTAAAATTTTCATGTCAATCCGAAATCTAGCCTAGCTCCAAGAAATTTTCTAAGTTTAATAGACGGGTCCTTAATTGTTGTCCTGAGGGTGTCACTACGTTATAAAGGTTTAAATTGTGCTTTAAATTAACCCCCAAGGTAACAAATGCAGGGGAATATACAAAAGCAGTAAGCACACTATGTCCTTATATCTCGAAAAACCTAAAGTAAGTGCTCGTGGTGCATCTTACACATGCAAACTACGATAAAATAAAAGTAAATAC
>NW_021443301.1:0-460 GCF_001605985.2 Dendrobium catenatum
AATAACTTAGGGTTATTTAGCATTTTGAAAAGTAGTTCTTAAGCAAGGAAACTAGTCCCCCATAATTTATATTCATTATTTTAATCCATGTTTAAAATTTCACTTAAAATAGTTGAGTATATCGACAAGGTGAGACATTTCCTTAGACTAGGTTTCGATTTAACCATGCATGAACTGCTTTGATTTGATCCATTAAACTGCTGATCAATGGTTTAGATCTCGTTGTTTCATTCAGGTCTGAGCCGTTAAACTCATCTTGCAGTCTATTTTTTCGTGTGGCTTGATCTAAGCCCTTAATATCAAATAGTAGAGATCAAACGGTCATGGCGGGGTGCTAACTTATTTAAGTAGAAACCACGTGGGTCCCTACCATCACCCAAATCATCCGACAATCATTGTAATGATTGCAACACATTTTGAGCAAATGAATCAGAGCTCGCCACATGTCATCTTGCCGCCG
>NW_021443302.1:0-246 GCF_001605985.2 Dendrobium catenatum
TCAAAGTGTTCGAAGTCCGATTGGCTCCTTTCGAGATTACATTGCTATCATCCGAGCATACTTTGTCCAAAGGCTTATCCTCGAGGAGACTAGGATCGGGGTGGGTTAAGGTGTCGACGTTTAAAGATCCTAGCTTTCCTAGTTCAGGGTTTAAGTCATTCAGGGAGTCTGATTCAATTACTTTTGCTCCATCCTCAAAGAAGTTTTCATTATCCTTAATATCATTAGCATCCACGAAATGGATGC
>NW_021443303.1:0-221 GCF_001605985.2 Dendrobium catenatum
CCCTCCCCGGTGCTCTGTTCCAGCCAAGGGAAGAAACAACATCCCACACTTCATCCTTGGTGACATCCCGATCCAAAATACCAGTAAATTGGGCTAAATACTTCCTCTGATCTTCTAATGAAGGCCAACCCTGCTCCTCAATAGGTTGACCTTGCCATTTCCTCTCAAAAAACTCATGAAACACCTTAGAAATATCCTTCTGCTCTGTCACCACCAACCCA
>NW_021443304.1:0-639 GCF_001605985.2 Dendrobium catenatum
TTCAATGGTTGCACTAATCTCAACACAAATTCAAGGATTTGAAAGCCATACCCAACACAAAAACACATCAGGGTATTTTTGCACAATTTTCTAGAAAATTAAAAAAAAAACTTTAAAAAAGATTTTTTATACAAAAATAGCCAAAGAAAAAAAAAATCAAAAATAGTATAGTCGCCTATTGAATGGGCAACTAGTATTGCAAGTGAACAAATTCTACTAACATGATCGAGCAAGGCATCCATTCAATAAGAGACTTGCACTTTATAACTGTTTTTTTTTTTTTAAATTAGAAGTAGAAGTCATTTCCCTAGTTTAAAAATAAAATAAGATATAGATATAATGTTTAAAGGTAGATGTTTTAAAATTATATGCATATTTTGAATTTTTTCCTTTCTTTATCTAGATTATTTAACTATATTAGATGTTTTCTTCATAAATTTCACCTCTTCTAATAATAATTGCATGATCCTTGATACATCGTCAAAAAATTATCTTGATCGGGCACGAATCTCGATGCAGAAATGAGTTGGAAACTTCTAAAATAAATTCAGAGGCTATCTTAACTCCAATTTCAGCAAGCTTACAGTCAAACTGAGCGTCTTGGAAATACGAACCCAACGACACCAAATTCGACCCAAT
>NW_021443305.1:0-1030 GCF_001605985.2 Dendrobium catenatum
ACATAAATCACTATTCATATTGTATTTCCTTAAGAGATTAAATTCACTTCTTTCAATTTTTTTTTAAAAATAAAAATTTATCTTATTTTAACCTAAAAAATTATCAAGCACTGATTGACTTCCCTAAATTAGTTAAAGGAATAAACATTAATGATTGTCTCTCCTCTTCTAACTAATTTTGTGGTGTATTTTCTTTCTGAACCAAAATCTATTTCAAATTTAAAGTTGGACTTTGAAATTGAGATATATTCTATCTTCTAATAGTAATTTATCTCATATGAGTAATGCTCAAAGTCATTAAATCTCTTTCAAGTTTTCTTGATCAGGTTATTGCATTTATCATATATGAATATGATTCTATTTTGTAATTTATTCTTCTTTTTATTAGAGAGTGAGTTTTTTCTTCTCTTATATTTGGAAGATATCCTCACAACTAAGAGTTTTTAAGATTTTGAAAGGGAGATAACTCATAAAAATGATAAGAGATATAAAATAAGCCCAAAAGAAAAATGAAAAGATGCACAATGATCGTCAAAATAATTGAAAGATACACAAAGTGTATCAAAAAATAAAAGATGCACAAAGTGTGCCCACAAAAAATTAAGCTTCCTTCTTTTTCAAATCTTTAAATTTTAGAAGAATTCATGTGCTATTTGATATTTTCAAACACTTGATTTTTTAAAATAATGAATTTGGGTTTATTACTTTGTAATATTATTTTATCATATATTTTTCGTAAAAGAAGTTTGAATATATCACTTTTCTTATCCGATTTCTTATATGAATTAGATTTTTATTTTATAAAGGACTTTAACCTATAAGGAGTCTAAGCTAGGGTTGGTAAAATTCTAATTTCTTACTTTTTTAGATCTTAGTACGATCAATTCATTTCATACTATATTTTTGAATAAAATTAAGAGGTAACTTTCTTATTTCAAGAAAATTTGTTAAAATTAATTGATTATTCTTAAACATTACCATCACCCCCAACTGATCAAGAGTTGGTTTAATCTTTTTTGTTTGTTTCATT
>NW_021443306.1:0-2534 GCF_001605985.2 Dendrobium catenatum
TTTTTTCCTTGTGTTGTCCAGTTAGGTCTGTTTTTTTTCTTTGTGTTGTCCGGTTAGGTTAAAAAAAAATTGTTTGCTAATTTACAACAATCATGCTCAGTCGCAATTTTTATTCGCCGGCCATCATTGCTGTGCAATCGCCAGTCACACAAGTCAAAAATGTCTCTAAAGCAACGAAAGGGTTTTTTTTTTCTTTTGTTTGCTCTTGAAGGCAGCCAAGATAACTAAATTACTTTTTATCTTTTCAAGTGTTTAGAACTGGGAGGAATCACCCCGCACCCTAGCTCTTGCTATGAGATCGCTCATCGCTGACAATAGTTTTGCAAGTTTTTCTTTTAGGTTTTGGGGAAAATTTTATTAAAATTCTTAATTTCTTACAAAATAATTAGGTTGAGAAATATAAGACTTCAATTACTTTGCCTATCATCATTATGTTGGACAATTTATTCATCAAAATATTTTGGAGAAATTTTTTTAAAATTAAGTTAAGGATTTTGAATTTTTTTTAATGTCATAATTGTCTTTATGCTTCAAATGAGTTCTACATGTTTTAGGTAGTTTGACTTTGCACAAATATTATGAAAAAAATATTTGAAGAAGACCTCACAGTCTTGCGTATCAACACCAATAAAGGATTCAAGAAATAATAATGATGAACAAAATAACAAAATAAATCGAAAAAATGATCAGGGGATTTAAAAAATAAAATTTGGCCCCCTCTACAAAATTTTTCTGGCTCCGCCACTGAATCTAGCACTCATCACATCATCCACAGAGTGCAGAAAAGGTAAGCAAACACACCAGTCATTTTTCAAACAGCATGCAATGAAATCTGTGAAAAGCTCCGGCACACAGCAGAAAAGTAAAACCCAGCAGCCTAACCTAGATCTAGAAATGGTGCCCTAGCAAATAATTCTATGTGTGTGTATGGCTGGTGTGGCTGGGATAGGTCTTAAGCAGGGTAGTTAGTTAAAGTTATCTAGAGTTCAGGTTTGTTGGGGGTCTGAAAAGGATATTTTAGTTGAAATTCAAATATTAGTGAATTAGGATGCATTTTAATTATTTCAGTTTGTTGATCAGTTTTAAGAGCTTAGGATGCTGATATTTAAAGTTTAAGTGATATTAGCCAGTTTTAGAAAGTCCCGGGTCCTCGTAGGAACTAGACTAAGGTTCCAAAAAAGTCACTATGGGAAATAGGCCAGGTTTGGGATTCATAACATCCTAGGAAAATACTATACCTTAAGATGAGTAATTAGCCAGATAGTACACTGAAATCAGAGTTTTCTATGCAAAGTTATGAATTTTCTAAGTTTAGGGCCGTAAATGAACTACGGTTGACCAAAAAGTTGACTTTCTAATCTAGGCCAATTTCTGGAAACCTAAGATTTTTAATAAATACTAGATCCTATTTTGAGTATAATGCAAGTGGGTTTGCCTAATTTGGAATTTCTACAATTAGTTATGAATTTCTAAAGATCGGGTAATTAAAGGAATTTCTAAATTTCCTAATAAATGGCTGTTTTTATTGTTTTGATCCAAATCAACTCCAAACTGATTGGAATCACCCCCAAAGGTCAAGGATGACCTTAGAAGGTGTTCCCAAGTGTTTGGAGAAAATTTGGGATTTTAATAATTTTTAATGAATTATTAGGGGCAAAATAATAAATTCTACCTATGTCAAATTAGGGGTCAACCTAAAGTCAAACTATGGAACCCTATTTATCTAAGGTCAAGGATCAGATTCTGGTCAATTTAAGGTATTATTAGTAATTTTCTGAACTAAAGTATATTTATTGTAATTTTTGGAAGGTTTCAGGGCCTTATTTAGTGGGTTAATTAGGGTTGGTTAATTAAGGGGCCTAAAGACTCCTAAAAATTCCTAGAAAATTCTGAGATATTTCAGATGTCACTAAGTTTAGGTTTCGAGGTTTCATGTCAATCAGAGTTCTATCCTAGCCCCTAGAAAATTTTTAAGTTCACTAGATAGGTCCTTAATTTTTGTCCTTAAGGTGTCACTACGTTATATGGGTTTGAATCGAAGTTTTAGCTAACCCTCAAGGTAATAAATGCATGGGGGTACAAAAATAAAATAAACACACAATGTCCTTAAGTCTAGGAGAGCCTAAGCTAAGTGCTCGTGGTGCGACCTACACATGCAATCTATGAAAAATAAAAGGAAATATACCTAATGAAGGAATTAGTGAATGATTGGAGCTCAATCACCCACTAATCCTCTCCCCCATGATTGCTATTCATTCATAGAACCCATGTCTAAAATTTCATAAGTAGTGGATCTCCCAAGATTAAGGGATTTAATACATACGTAATTTTAAAATATTTTAAAATACTGATAAATATGTAAACCTTTGGAAAATAGCATAATTAAAAATAGATCAATTTGTAGTAAGTACATATAGGGGAGATCTGCTGGTCATTCGAGCATGGTCTCAAAACAATTTGAAAATAGTTTGTATCTTAAAAATAATTACTATAATAATTATATATATAATGATAAAACTACAAAATAATCAAAT
>NW_021443307.1:0-292 GCF_001605985.2 Dendrobium catenatum
TCTCTCTTCAAGTTTCCCCCAAAAGAACGAAGCTACTATGGCTGCCAAAAACACTTACAAAGTGTCATGTCATAGCTTAAATATAAGATCTAAAAATGAGCCCATTAATGCAAGTTGCTGACAATATCATCCACGACGATAGGTATATCGTCCTGTACGATTAGTTCAAATTCAGCTCATCAGCCCGAGACGATTTGGGACGATCAGAAGAAAACTGGTTACATCATCGTGGCCGATCTCACGATCGTCCCGGAAGATTAGTTTAAAATTGATTTCAATCATCCTGATCATC
>NW_021443308.1:0-2997 GCF_001605985.2 Dendrobium catenatum
ACTTAGGCTTAACATCCTAATTACTAGATCCAACAAAAATCTTACTGCTACCTTATTTTCGATCATTACACGATTTATCCTTCCATATGTTTTTTTGTTAACACACTATCAAGAAATCTAGGCTACATTAGCTCGTCGCCTTCAATCCACAACACGATCTCCTGTCATCTAATTGAAAAATGAATTACATCATCTTTCCAAAGGTGATAAAACCTGATTCAGTTTCTGCTTGATGTTAAATCAAAAGTTGATGCAATCACAGCCTTTGGAAGTACAATCAACCTTGAAGATGTCAATCTTTATGCACTCAATGGCCTTCCCTCCTTTTATCAATCATTCAAAATGGCTATACGCACAAATCTACAACCGTTAAATCTTGATGACTTCAACAGCTTCCTATGCAGTGAAGAACATAATATAATGCAAGATAACATAAAAGATCTTCAATCTCTCCACTTGATGGATAATAAACTGGCTCTTATAGCATCTAGAGGTCGAGGATGGGGTCACTTTCACAATAATTATGGGAACTATGGTCGACGATCACTACAGGCGATGGGACATAGAGATAAACCTATAAATCACAACATCACTTGGCAGATATGCAACAAAAATGGCCACTCAACAATTAGCTATTGGTATCAGACTGATCCGATATATACAGATGCCACATCAAACTCAACACTGTTCATCTCATTTTGATACTACCTGTCAAACTTATTGGTTCATGGATAGTGGACCCTTAGTGCATCTTACCTCTAATGCATCTCAATTAAGCACTATAGAACCTTATACCGATTCGTCTCAAGTCATTCTTGGCAATGGAAATCACCTGCCCATTCAAAATATAGGTAAAGGGCTGCTTCTAACTCCTTTAGATAATCTTTATATTCACAAACTTCATAACGTACCAAATATTGCTTTCAATATGCTCTTTATGCATCAGTTAGCCACTAATAATGATTGTATTATATCTTTTTCTCCGCATGGCTATAAAATAAAGGATTTGAAGGCCAAGTGTCTTCTTCTTTAAGGAACATCTCATAATGGTCTCTACAAAATTGGGATGATTCAACGATTGTCTAGTTGAGCCTATGGTTAGGCCGAATTGACCACATGAATTGTTCACGGTCGAATTGATCGGTCTGTTCCGGTTTTCAAAACTATGGCCCTTCCAATAACTAACTAAAAATAAATATATTTTAGTGGTGTTTAAGAGTCTCTTTTGAAGGAATTTTTTAAGAGCACTTTTTTTTTAAAACATATATTAATAATAAACAAAAACGGTTACAATAAGATAGAGCAAGGAGAGAAAAAGAAAATTACAAAGAGACCGCGGGCTCATTTATTGGTTGATGCTTCCAGCACCACTACACCTCACCAGGACCGTCCAAAAGGTGGAGAAAAATTGCCAACCCGAAACTACCCGAAAAATCCACAGCAATGGTTGCCACCAGCGAAATACGATGATGCGAGCACCAACCCATCATTGCCCATTCTTCGACATAACATCAAAACCATACGACAAAAACAATAAACAAAACCAAGACAACGGATTTGCAGAAATCAGTATCGCCTACGGAGACCCCTGCCTCTACCACGAGATCTACCCCGAGTTCCAACATAAGAAGTGGGTCTAACATTAACTAGAGTGAAATCACATCCTGGGTCAGACCCACCACAGAAATTCGGCGACGCCAAATCAGCTCCATCAGAGAATTCAGAGTCAGGTTCACCCTCGGATGAATCCAACCAATTCAAATGATTCCTAATATCCAGTCTAGAACTGTTGCCTAAGGAAGTGCCCACAAATCGCGAATCAACCAAATTAACAGGAACCTCAATGACATTATTAGAAACCGTAGTGCATTTTTGAGGCACACCCGAGCATTGAACCGGAGGAAGAGCCCCAGTTACAGGCTCACCCACTGAAATATCCGGCAGTACCTCAACACAAACAGACGGTAATTTAGGAATAAAAAACGGCACAGCATTAGGAGATAAAGTAGAAAAAACATCAACATCCTTCTCTAGCCTTTCACCAACACCACTAACATTCACAGTACAAACAATACCTTCTCGCGCAGCATCGACAGAAGAAGGGAGTGAAACATTAGCATTATTAAGATCCAGACCAGCACAATTTGAAACAGCAGCAATAGGAGAAGCACCCCCCACAGCCAAATCAGAAAACACACCCGCACCAGGAGAATCAACCCGACAATCAACATCAGGCAAGACCACACCCTCCACAACAACAGACTGGTTATTAATAAGATTTTCACCATCTAAAGCATCTCGCTCAAAAACAACATTACATAATTTCGCAGAATTATCAATAACATGAGCATTAATCGGGTCTTCAATAGAAACAGAGACAGGAGGAATATCCAGGGGGCAGAGAAAACAACCGGGGAAGTTTTGGACGAAAGTTTTGGACATTCTGATTTTTTATGACCTAAAGCTTTGCAAAAAGAACAAAAATTAGGCATGCCCACAAAAATGACTTTCTGGACATACCCTAATTTCTCCGGACCCAACCAAACAGTTTCAGGAAAAGATTTGGTTACATCAATTTCAACAAGAACACGCGCAACTAATGGACGGGAACCAGAAGCCGTAGCATTATCAGTATGAATCGGCCTTCCAAAGACCGAACCCAACCCAAAAAGGATACGGGAGGAGAAAAGATGGGGACGTAATTCCGGAAAAGAAAGCCAAACAGGGACGATCGAAGATTCTTCCGACAAATCAAGAATCGGAGACCACTTTATCACTTTCATAAAACAGCCACAAACCAAGTAAGACCTGTGAGCAAAAACCCTAGCATAATCCATATCATTGGCAAGCTTGATTAAAACATTAGCTTGATCCAACAAAGTTACCGAAAATTCCCCCGATAATTTTAAAATAACGAAAAACCTACGGATTAAATCTAAAGAAGGTCGTTTAAGGGGAAGTCTCCCCACCAACGCAAACTCAAAAGGCTTAGCTAGA
>NW_021443309.1:0-253 GCF_001605985.2 Dendrobium catenatum
CCGTAGATTAGGGAATCAATTAGTAGAGCAAGGCAAGGGAAATTTTGGTTATGAAGGAGATTTTGAATTATTTCCTAAATCTAGACTTGATTTATGAAATAATTTGAAATAGGATTTAATGAGGCTAATTAAGACTTCTTAATTTGGTTTAAAAGGTTACGAAAGAAAATAATTCACTCCAATTTGATTTTCAAATTCAAATGGATGTAAATTAAGAACTTTCCTAAAATGAAATCACTAATTTAGGAAAGAA
>NW_021443310.1:0-229 GCF_001605985.2 Dendrobium catenatum
TCTACAAGTCTAGTTGGCCTAGTGTATCCTTCTTATAATAAAATCCACATGCGATAGTCAAATGATTGAAGAAATGTAGATATTTATGCTTTCCAAAAATCGGAAGGGATGTTATCAAACGATGGTGGCTAAGTGATCGAATACTCTTTAGGTGTGTTATGATTTTCAAAAAGTACTATAAACTCAGGTTTTAAAAACTAGACCGGACCGGCCGGTTCAACCGTGAACC
>NW_021443311.1:0-1126 GCF_001605985.2 Dendrobium catenatum
CTTAAAATTTTTATTTAATTAAAGTAGAAGAATTTTTTACAGACCCCTAAGAGCCTAAATTTGAATTCCAGGCTAAATCAAATGCGGCATGCAATTAAAAAAGACTAGAAAAGTAGGAGTTCTAATGCGCAATCAAATTAAACAAATCAATCAAATTAAATTTATCAAACTGAATGTCCGTAGGCAAGTTCCCTTATTATTACATCAAAGAATTTGCATAAAATTAAAGTGACCGTGCACCACTGACTACAACCCGAATTTTTAATCCTAGATCAAATGACTTTGAGATTTGAGATTCTTCTCATAGCCCATTTCTTCGTCTTCTCATGAACATCTTGATTCGTCGGTTTCGGATATCCAAATGAAAAGAAACTCCCCATTGATCGGGGTGTTATCTTTTCTCTTTGGATATTTAAAAAGTATTCTAATTTGACTTCCAAATGGAAGAAGACTCTCCCCTTTAGGGATGTCTTCACCTCTTTGAAATTCAAATTGGATATTTATATCCCAATCTCAAATCATTTTAAATAATTACAATCATATCAAATCAAATTTACATTAATAAAAATTGAAAAATCTAGACTCGATCCTGCAAGATTATCCTAATAATCAGCAGTTATATATATTCCCAAGCATAATACAAAAATTGAAATGCATTTTTTTTAGCCACACTTGGCCATGCACTTTTTATTTAAAGGAGGTCTTAAGCGCGACAGGTACCTGTGCAAAGAATATATAATTTTTTTTATTAATTGCCCCCTTTAATTTCAACTCCTTGTATGAGCATGGCCACCTGCATAAGATTGCATAAGTATAATTCGCCCTTAACCTAAGGGCAAATCTAACGCGCAATCAATCACAGAGTGCAGGAAACAAGTAAATAAACACATCAATTCTACACTAGAAAACAATATGCAATAAAAGATCGAAAAATACGGCACACAACTACAGAAAGTAAAACACCGGCCTATCCTAAAACTAGAGTCGGTGATCCTAGCAAACCATCTAAAGTGTGTGGGTAGGTCGTGCGGTTTTGATATGTCCTAAATGAGATATCTGATTGAAATTGCTTAAGATTTGATTGCTGATTTTTTTAAAGATTTGATTAATTTAAGTTTGCCATTAA
>NW_021443312.1:0-446 GCF_001605985.2 Dendrobium catenatum
TTGCAATTCTAAGTTTAGTCTAGCATGCATTTTCTTTAGTTATCTATATGATGTATGTATTCTTTTAGAAACTTCAAGTAATTCATTATAGGTTAAGTCATATACCTCTTTTTGATTTGACTGATCAAGATTATTAGTCATTAAACACAGGTTGGTGAATTCCTCCTCCTTTTTCTGATGAATCTGAAGTTGAGTCTGCCCAAAAAGCTCTCTGAAACCTCTTCTTTCCCTTTCTCGCATTCACTTTCTCCTTCACCTTCTCCTTACTAGGAGTGGCTTTAAGATTGGGTCACTCCAATGTTACATGTCTAGATTTCCTGCATTCGTGGCAAATAACATCATTAGAAACCTTAACATTTTTATGAAACTTACCTTTGTTCCACTGCTGACGTCTCCTTTGCTTTCTTTTAGGAAAACTTCTGAACTGCCTTATCATCAAGGAAATG
>NW_021443313.1:0-222 GCF_001605985.2 Dendrobium catenatum
TAGGGAGAAGGTCGGGTAGGTGCTCTCTCCCCTCTATATCTCTCTCTCTCTTTCTCTCTGTGGATCGGGATGGCTGAGAGGTCGGGGATGGAGAAGCAGTGACGGGATGGGGAGTTCAATCGGAGGGAGGCAGAGGCGTCGGAGCTTCGAGCGTCTGTGGGAGAGCGGGGGAAGAGCAGCGATCATGTGTAGCGAATGGAAGGAAGAGCCGTGAGCGAAGGT
>NW_021443314.1:0-236 GCF_001605985.2 Dendrobium catenatum
TATTATTAATTATAATTAACTGTTAATTATAATTAATTACTATTAATTAGCATTAATTATAATTAGGCATAACTAATTATAATTAATTATAATTAATAAATTAGTTATAATCAAATAGTTAATTATAATTAATTTTAATTAATTATTTAATTATTTTAGTTATAATTTATTATAATTAAATAATATTAATTATAATTAAATATAATCAATACTTAATTATAATTAAATAATTAGTT
>NW_021443315.1:0-219 GCF_001605985.2 Dendrobium catenatum
ACAAGAGGAAGCATATTGAGGAAATCCACTTTCCTAGCATTCAAGGTCCATGGGTTATACAGTCAATCAACGAAACGAGAGAGGAGTCTTGGATCAATCCCATTTTGTCATTCTTACAAAATGGGATACTGCCTGAAGAGCCCATGGCTGCAACAAGACTTCGTAGACGAGCAGCAAATTTTGCCATTATTGGTGATGAATTATACAAGCGCGCTTTCA
>NW_021443316.1:0-376 GCF_001605985.2 Dendrobium catenatum
GAAAATGTTAGAGATTCAAAATCAAACAGCGGCTTCAGTTGCAAAAGGGATGGAAGGAAAGAGTAAGAATTCTAAAATCCGTAGGGAGGAAGATGAGGTGGAGATTGTGGAAGGAGAAAGAAGAAGACCCCATCTGGAGCCTTTCCAGAGGGAAGAAAGAGGAGGATATGGGGAATGCCAGGAGGGATACTACGGCCGCCGAGGTTCTAATTTTGAAGAAAGAAAGGGGGATTTCGAAGGAGGTTGGGGCTATGGTAGAGCAAGGGAAGATCGGGAAACCTAGGGCGCACCCAACATTTGGGAGAGGGGAAACTATGGAAGGATCAGGGGAAACGGTGACGACCAGAAGGTGAGGAAGTTGAAGATGCCCATATTT
>NW_021443317.1:0-355 GCF_001605985.2 Dendrobium catenatum
GGTCCAAACAAATCCATGTGAAGGACTTCTAAAGGTCGAGCTTCTAATGTCCTTAATGGGGTGAAAGATGGAGTGGACTTACTTTCCTAGTTTACAGGCATCACAAAGGTGGTCTCTTGAAAACTTGAGTTCGGGGACACCTCTAACTAGGTCTTTTTGGGTCACTTTCCTAAGAGTTTTCATACTTACATGACAAAGTCTTCGGTGCCACAACCATGAATCATCAATCACTATTTTTAAGCAAAATATCCTTTATGTATTTTGTTTGATTTAAAAAGGTTCCATCCTCCAATTGTTTTATGTTAAACCCCAAAAAGTGGGACAACTCTCCCATCAAACTCATCTCAAACTCTCT
>NW_021443318.1:0-329 GCF_001605985.2 Dendrobium catenatum
AAACTCCATTTAGTGATATTTTGACGGAAGGCTTTTTGCAATCCTTATTTAAACTTGCAATCTGAACAATATATGGAATAGAATTAAGTCACTTAAAAATAATCACGAAATTTGTAAACAATTCAAGGCTAGAATCAAACTCACTATCTTCACAGCAACACTTCTATGCATAGGGTTGGGTATGGAGTCGTAAAATTCCCACCTTTTCTGCTTTATGTAACCTGCTAGAAGGGTCCAGTGGTTTCTGTGAATAATTGGATTAATTATAATACTGCTTGACTGAGCAGAATTATAGTCTATGTGCTCGAGGAACAACACTGATTTTACAT
>NW_021443319.1:0-293 GCF_001605985.2 Dendrobium catenatum
TCACATCCCCAAATTACCCCCACTTAAGTGGGTGGGCACCTTTTTGTCCAGCCGGTCCGCCCGCCTCCCATAGACCCGCACGGGTCTAGGATGGACCGGGTGAACCGGTCCATCACAATCTTCTGCTATATGGGCTAGCTCCATGGTTTCCTTCAATCCCCTCAGCCTCAGTAATTGGAGGTCTGCCCATACGTTGGGTTTGAGGCATTTCATGAAATTTTCTTCCAACAATTCTTTTCAAATTCCCCTTAACCTCCTCGATAGCGACTCAAACCTTTACCTATACTTCATGA
>NW_021443320.1:0-255 GCF_001605985.2 Dendrobium catenatum
TGCAAAATCATTAGTCCTTGCATTAATACACCCTTACAATCGATAATGCTGATTTAAATGAACCCAAGATGTTATAAAAAAAAAATGGGTTTTGACAATCTCTTGTTAAATGAAGGTGATGAATGTTGTAACGAGAAGGAGAAGATGAGCTTGCAATGAAAGCTCATTTGGATATTTTCATAAACTTAGTTTACAAGAAAGGGAAACAATGAGGCTATTGGTGTGAAAAATCTTAATCACATGTATAACTCTCCC
>NW_021443321.1:0-278 GCF_001605985.2 Dendrobium catenatum
TTTCCTTTTTCATTTGGGTGTCCTTTTGGAGGAGTCACTACGAGGAGCCAGAAGGAAGAACAAAGACGATCCAAAGACGAATCAAGAAAGAGAAGAAGAAGACTGAAGAAATGTAAAAAATGCCTTATTTTAAGATTTGCGTCGTTTCCGAGTTGTTGTCGGTGGAGCCCGGCCACCATTATGTACTGTACTCTGTGATGTAATATTGTATGACACTTGCCATGGACACTCTTTTTCGTGAGATTTGTTTCTGTGTTGTGATTTACTTACTTTGTTTG
>NW_021443322.1:0-259 GCF_001605985.2 Dendrobium catenatum
TCGACAGGGTCAAGACTATGGGCAGGCGAATCAAATCACCGATTATAGTCTACAGCGGTGACCGGAGTCCAATCCAGATAGACTGGAAGAGACAAAAGCGGGTTGGATGTGAGGCGTTGGCTGATCACAGAGTTGGAAGTCCGAATAGACCGAGCGGCAAACTTGAGCTGAGAGGCACTGAGGCAAACGCGGGGGCTGTGGAGTCTAGTTCAGACGTGAGGTGACTGTGGATGTGAGTCACGTGAGGCAGACTCGATCC
>NW_021443323.1:0-201 GCF_001605985.2 Dendrobium catenatum
AACTTTTAATCTGCCATTTCCATCCACAGATCTGCCCTTAGGTAATAGTTTGATTGGCCTGAGAGATTTCAGCTCCTTGGCAAGTTTGACTTTGTTTCCTTTCGTGTTACCTCATATTTCCTTCTTTTCATACATTCAAAAGCTTTCATTTTCCAGCATACTACAACTTTCCACATCGATTATGTTTTGAATGTCACTTTT
>NW_021443324.1:0-813 GCF_001605985.2 Dendrobium catenatum
AAAAGATTGATAGAATAAACTTGGAAGAAAATGTGGATGAGAATTTGGATATAGAAAACCCTTTGCCTAGAGATTTGAGATTTTTTAAAAAATACCCAAGGGAATTGATTATAGGTGAACTTAGTGAGGGTGTTAAAGCTAGATGTGGATTAAACAAGGAAATCAATCATTCAGCCTTTATTTTAACTATAGAACCCACTAATATTGATCAAGCACTTTCTAATGAATTTTAGATATTGGCCATTCAAGAAGAGTTGAATAAATTTATAAGAAATAAAGTTTGGGAATTAACTTCAAGGACAAAAGATCAAAGTGTTGTTGTAACTAAGTGGGTATTCAAAAATAAAATGAATGACTCAGGAGTAGTCATTAGAAATAAGGCTAGATTAGTTGCTAAGGGGTATAATCAGATTGAAGGGATTGATTTTGAAGAAACTTTTGCCCCTGTAGCTAGACTTGAAGCAATTAGGGTTTTAATAGCTTTTGTCTGTTTTAAAGGATTCAAATTATATCAAATGGAAGTGAAAAGTACCTTCTTAAATGGGATAATTGAAGAAGATGTTTTTTGTAGAACAACCACCAGGTTTTGAAAATTCAAATACTCAAATCATGTTCTCAATTTAAAAAAGGCATTATATGGATTAAAACAGGCACCTAGGGCTTGGTATGAAAGGTTGAGCACCTTCCTACTTGAAAGATCTTTTGAAAAGGAAGTGTGGATACTATTGAGTCTAGTAAATAAGTTGTTAAACCTAAGTTAATGTCCCAAGGCTACTAAGAGGGGGGGTGAATTGGTAGTTTAAAAATTTTAAT
>NW_021443325.1:0-255 GCF_001605985.2 Dendrobium catenatum
GATATAGGCTTAAGGCTGATCCTTGATGTAACCCAACAGAAATAGAGAAATACTTGGTCAAACTACCTTTTGTTTGAATACAAGTAATAGCTCATGCATACATATCTTTAATGATTTGAAATATAATCTTTATTAACTCCTTTCTTTGCAAGAATTCTCCATAGCACTTCTCTTGGAACTTTGTCATATGCTTTTTCTAAATCAACAAATATCATATGTAGTGTCACGACCCGACCCGACGGGGACGGATCCCGC
>NW_021443326.1:0-284 GCF_001605985.2 Dendrobium catenatum
ATCTTCTGATCCTCTGAGGTTAGGTGTGAGTCCCCATACTTAGGCATTCTTTCGTCACGATCATTTGCTAGAGTTGGAGAACGCCCCTCGTGGCACCATCCTAGTGTAAATTTTAAATCTTAATTCGATCCTCTATGATTAGGAGTGAGTCCCCACACTTAGGCTTCCTTTTCGTATGATCATCCGATCCTCTAAGGTTAGGTGTGAGTCCCCACACTTAGGCATCCTTTCCTTATGATCATCCGCCAGAGTTGGAGAACGCCCCTCGTGGCACCATCCTAGTG
>NW_021443327.1:0-2816 GCF_001605985.2 Dendrobium catenatum
CCCGGATTTTCCGGGTCGGGTCCGGGTCGGGTTTTCGAGTCGGGTCAAAAGTTGACACCCCTACTCAAGACCACCCCTAGCCTCTGCACAAATATTATCATAAACCAAAACGGCCTATCTCTTTTTTTCCCCTATTTATTGCAAAGCATGAACCCAAAATGTACTTGCACACAACCCAAACTCATATCATTTATAACCTTATAACCCTATGATCCTCTAGACATTCTCCTCCCTTAAGAAATTTCAATACATTTCTCTAATTTTTATCATCCCATAACCTCACATAACAAGTAATGGTTCCCAAAACTACATTTAGCCTCACACCCTCTCAAGCCCCATAAAAATATGCACACTAATGAATACTAAACTCTTCAGGTGTATTTTGGCTATTATCAAGCATATGACATTCAGGGTCATAACATTAAGTGGTGCCCCACTTTTTAGCTATTCACCTCTCAATCCGCTTTCAACTTTTTTTTCTTTAGCACCATGTTCTTCAAAGTTTCACCCACTTATTACCTTGTGCCAGCTACACACTTATCATACTAGTAATAACACTCCATGCCAATACTTCACTATATTTTCTTAACAAAGGTGCTTCTCATCGCATCATTGCTAACTTGTGCAATCTCTTGTCACACACTTTGTATAATGACTTTGATGACTTTAAGATTGGAAATATCATGGGTTTACACATAATCCACACCACCTCTCTACCCTCTACCTCTTAAAATTTTATCTAAAATATTATCATTAGCTTTTTTTATATATATTTTGTTATTCTAACAATGAATAAAATAAGTTCTTACCCACTACTTTTTATGGGATGAATATTTGCTTGAAGGAGTTACTTTTGAGGGAGTTAACTAAAGATGGTATATATATAAATTACTAGACTCTTCACCCTAATCCCTTCCTTTTTTTCATTTTCTTTACGGTCAAGACCACTTAGTTTGAGTGACATCATTGATTAGATCATCCATAAATTGTTAATTGACAAATATATTATTTCCTAATTTAATCTAGATTTTTTATCCCAATTATCATCAAATCTCCATTTCAATGAGCATTAATGTAATAAAATTAATAAACATCAATTTTCATTCTCCATTATTACATCTACTTAGCCATTTGAAATATTTTTTTTTCAAATGTAAGGACCTCACCCACTTGTATTATCTTATGATGATTTCAAATACTAAGTTATTTTTATCGATCGCTATACCAAATGTATTTAAGCAAAAATCTCATTTTTTTTTCATCTTCATCAACTTTAAAGCCTTAGTTTAAAAATAATTTGATCACAAAATTAAGTCCCTAGACTTTGATAATTTTGGTGAGCGTCAATTCCTTGACACATTCCTATCAACCTATAGCTTTTATCATTTCACTAGCACACCACAAACCTAAACACAATGGATACACTATAAGATGTTATTGTCCTATTTTCAAAATCATTCTCGTTCTTAGCACTCATACATCCATTCCAACTTTTTATTGGACTCATGCTTTCATCATAGTCATCTATCTCATAAACTTTATGCACACTCCCACAATCTTATTCTCCTTATGAATTGCTCTTTGAATCACCACCCAATTATTCAAAACTTAGTGTGTTAAACTACATTTTCTACCAATGGCTTTATAGTACTAAAAAACCATGATACAATGAACTCTTTCATTCAAAGTCTCTCTTTTCCACAAAACCACTATATCCAAAATCTATTTATTGTGTCTTGTATATCGCAATGATTCCATCTTTTGATTTACATCTCTCCTTATCTCCTAAAAATTGAAGAAATAATATTCTCATAATGTTTTCTTACCTTCCCATACTCCATACATATTATCCAACTATTACTTTACATTTATGCTTATATGCATCATGTATAGTTCATTGATTCTATCTTTTTCTTTATATCTCTCCTTGTCTTCTAACAATTGAAGAAATAATATTATCATGATTTCCTCCTATCTTCCAATGCTCTATATGTATCCTCATAGTCATCTATCACATAAATTTAATACCCACTTCAACACTCTAATTCTCTCCATTTGAATAACTCTTAGGCTCACCAACCAACTATTCCAAACTTTTTGTGTTCAACTACCTCTGCTACTAATGACTTTTTCATAATCCTAAAAAAATTACTATAAGTAATGTGTCTTCCTAAGGTACTCCATCATTCAAACTGTATATCTTTTCCTTAACACTACCATATCCAAAATCTAAGTATTACGTTATGTATGGTTCATTGATTCTATTTTTTTACTTTACATCTCTCCTTATCCTAATAAAACTAAAGAAATAATCCTCTCATGATGTCCTCTTATATTTTTATGCTTTATACATATCATCCATGATGTCCCTCTTTATACATTTTTCAATAAAAATATCATACCTAACAAACCACACCAAAACACTGCACCTCCTCTACTATCAACTCATGACCCTCTTTCTCAACAACAGTAACTACTCAACCCCCTCTAACCCTAGCGACATTAATTAAATGATTAGTTGAACCAAAAATAACATTTACAAACTAATTAATCCAAAAATAACATTCACAAGCTAATCCAAAAATGCACTCTTATAATTAATTTAAATTCGAGGTTATCACCACAACCTTAGTAATTGACACAAAACCATGTTAGATGAATGCAATGCTTTTAATCAAAATTTAACATATGAACTTTTTCCCCCTACACCCACCCAAAATCTAGTTAGGTGCTATTCAAATTCTTAAATCAAACATGAACTTGTTCATATATTAACACGTACAAAGCTAAAATAGTGGATAATGATTTCTAGTAAT
>NW_021443328.1:0-221 GCF_001605985.2 Dendrobium catenatum
AGTAAAGGGCAACAAGCCTCAAGGCCAATAGTTTGTAGCAAACTTCATTCAAAAAACATGAAAGTGGGTGGGTATGGGTGGGTGCGACATCCCGAAACTCACCATGGGTGGGCGTGAGTGGATGAAGCTTGCCCATGCAAAGCATGGGTACTCAATGGGTATCCAACCAGGACCCCATGTAGGGCTTTGCTCTCATCTATCCTCGTAGCAAGATCCAATGC
>NW_021443329.1:0-210 GCF_001605985.2 Dendrobium catenatum
AGTTGACATTTGCCTTCGCAGTCCCTCTCTCTTGACTTGTCACATCTCCTTTCATCTGTTTGCTCTCTCTCCCCTTCTTATGCTGTTGTAGAAATTCATAAAGTAGTTGTTAGCAAAGAAGTGGGAAAATCACACAGAAGATCTGAAGTGAGGGCGTCGAAGCATTTAAGCAATGTATGGTGAAATGAAGAAGTCGTGTGGGGGATAAAA
>NW_021443330.1:0-443 GCF_001605985.2 Dendrobium catenatum
CCAACCATCGAGAGAAACCACTAAACTTATTTCTGTTATACTATTTCTGTGCAGTTTCTACTACTTTTTTTTTTGTTCAGAAAACTCAACACCCTAAACACAACAAACTCAACACCCTAAATATTTAAAGACAGTAATAACACCAAGACAGTAACCAACCCATCATCTTAGCAATAATACAGCCAACCATCAAACCAATTTCTACTGTTATTTCTGTACAGTTTATACTATTTTTTCAGTTCAAGAAGCCATCCCAGGAAACCAGCATTTCAAGACACCTGACTAGAAAAACCAATACAGCAACCAACCCAGCAACAAAAGTAACCCAGCTACCCAGCAACCAAAGCAGCAGAAATTGGTTTGATGGTTGGCTTCTTGAAGCACCCAACAACACCATCCCTGGGCTTTTTGAAGCACCCAGCAATACCCTAAACACAACAAAC
>NW_021443331.1:0-455 GCF_001605985.2 Dendrobium catenatum
GATTCTGACTATTCGAAGTTGATTGCTCAGATTGGATTTGGTAAGACTCCTGAACTTTGAATTTTTTATTCTGGTGCTATTTTCTATAAGAACAGGTTGTGGGTACCTATGTTTGAAGATTTGAGGCAGGAGATTCTGTATGAATCTCATCATTCATGCTACACTGTACATCCAGGCAGTGGTAAGATGTCTGCTGACATGAAACTTTTGTTCTGGTGGCCTGGAATGAAGAAGGATGTGGCAGAGTTTGTGTCGAGATGCGAAGCATGTCAGTTGGTGAATGCAGAGCATCAGCGACCAGGTGGACTGTTGCAGTCGTTTCCTATCCCTAAGTGGAAGTGGGAGGAGGTAACGATGGACTTTACGATGGGTTTTCCTCGATCTAGACAAGGGCATGATGCCATTTGGGTGGTAGTAGATCGATTGACGAAATCCGCCCATTTTCTTCCGATTAG
>NW_021443332.1:0-774 GCF_001605985.2 Dendrobium catenatum
GTACCCAACATCGATTATTAGTTTTGGACTTTAAGATCAAGGGGCATAAAATAAAAAATAAAGCAAAACATTTTTCTATAATTAAATGGGGGCATTTAAAGAATATTAACAAAAATATTTTTGAGAGTAAGATTTTAGATTATAA
The DNA here is from genome assembly GCF_001605985.2 of Dendrobium catenatum. Classification (NCBI taxonomy): domain Eukaryota; kingdom Viridiplantae; phylum Streptophyta; class Magnoliopsida; order Asparagales; family Orchidaceae; genus Dendrobium; species Dendrobium catenatum. The sequence goes on from NW_021443332.1 coordinate 146, forward strand.
GATTTTGTCTGTGTATGAAGATGCTAATGTTATGCGGGAAAAAGTGGCTAGTGATATTAAGAATATTGCAAAAGATGTGTTTTGAGTATCAAAGGGAAAAGCTCCTAATAGTAAAATAGTTGGTGGTGGAATCCAATTGTGCAAGAAAAAATTAAAAATAAGAAGATTTGTTATAAAAATTAATTTAATTTTAAAAATTCTGATAATTGGAAAATATATAAAGTGACTCGTAAGGATTCTAAGAAAGCAATATGCGATGCAAAGACATTAGCTTTTAGTGATTTATATAATAGATTAAATACTGAGGGAGAAAGATATATGTATAAGTTAGTCAAACAAAGAGATAGGAGTAATAAGGATTTAGTTTAAATGAAGTGTATTAAGGATGGAGATCAAAAAATAATTTTCTTAGAAGATGATATTCTTTGTTAGATGAGATATTTTACTAAACTTTTTAATGAAGATTGTGAAAATAAGATTAACTATAGTGACCTTAACACCCTAAATGAAAATAAAAATTTATGCTTTTATCGGTGTATTAGTAAAACTGAAGTTAGAGAGGCTTTAAGGAAAATGAAGGGTGGAAAAGCTATTGGACCTGATGATATTCCAATAGGTGTGGAAATGCT
>NW_021443333.1:0-242 GCF_001605985.2 Dendrobium catenatum
GTAATTAACCACGGGGGCTTGCGCCCGTGGGAAACTCAGTCCCATATCTACTAAACCCCATTTGAACTATTATATCGGGTGGGGGAAACCCGTGATTAGGTCATGTATATTACTACCCATTGGGGTGTGTTCGTGACAGCCTCTATCCTCAATGGTTAGTTGTATGCGCGATCCAATCTGTCCCTTCCAATTGACCCGTTCGCGTGGTGCTCTTTCGGAGGTCCACAGGTTTCTAGCGACCA
>NW_021443334.1:0-230 GCF_001605985.2 Dendrobium catenatum
CTTATGGGCTGCCTGGACTATTCAAAGATCCAAAGTTCAGTGGTTAAAAATTGGTGAGGAAGATCTTAAATTCAAGTATTCTAAGCTGCACAAGAGAAAGTCTCATAATAGAAGCATCCTTCAAGCTTATATTCTCGGTTCTGACATTACCTGCTAAAATGGCTATTTCAATTGGTTGCTCTGTTTTGTCTCATGGACCTAATGGCTTCAATCTCAAATTTTACAAAAAA
>NW_021443335.1:0-301 GCF_001605985.2 Dendrobium catenatum
AACTTGTATATCGTGTGTATAAACTTGTACATTACTTTATAACATGTACAAACTTGTTCATAATTTTTATAATGCTTATATAAAATGTTTACAAATATATACATAGTGTGTATAATGCTTTTACATAACATGTATAAACTTATACATAGTGTGTATAAACTTATATATTTCATGTATAAACATGAACATAGTGTGTATAACACTTTTATACATCATGTACAAACTTGTACCTAGTGGGTAAAATGCTTGTACATAGCATGTTTAAAATTATATAATTTATGTATAATGCTTGTACATAAAA
>NW_021443336.1:0-226 GCF_001605985.2 Dendrobium catenatum
CATCGAGGTGTGTAGGTGAAAGCCGCTATCCTCCATGCTAATCGTATGTATAACTCCATCTGCTCTTCCATCGGCCTGCTTGTGCCGAGTGTAAAGGACTACGACCATTTTCTCCTACGGGATAGTGTGATCGTATCCTTTGCATTCGAACCACACAAGCGGAATCCTTTCGGAGACTCACAACTATGATTTCAATTTGAATATGGATTATGTAGGGATATTTTAT
>NW_021443337.1:0-266 GCF_001605985.2 Dendrobium catenatum
TCCTTAGATTATGGAATCAATTAAGAATTTAATCACAGTCTGAATTTTAATTTCAGTTTTGATTAAATTAGGAGGGAATTGATTTGAATTTTAAAATTCAAATCAAAGAAAATTCAAATCAAAGAAATTAATGTCATGAATGGGGGAGTAAAGGAGGGAGCCCAAAGAGGGGGCCGGCGGGTTTAGGGAGAGAGGGGAGAGAGATTAATGGTGTGAATAATGCTAATTGGAATTCAAATTTTGGAATTCAAATTTGCATTAATGAA
>NW_021443338.1:0-270 GCF_001605985.2 Dendrobium catenatum
GCTCTCCTACTCAAAGGCATTTCATCAAGATTGGAGTGATGTAGCATTTGGAATTGCCACAAAAGTTTCTTACAAGATGCAGGTATTTTCTATCTTCAAGAAATTGCAAGCTCCTTCCATGGAATGTTTTGTTACTACTTTAGTCTCAGAGAGTCTCCACCACTTTTACTCTCTAAAGAATAGCTCTTTGTGCTTTAGTGGAATTAATGTAGTCTATCATTTGATTGGCGATGATTCAAATAGATTGGGCTTTTATTTATGCATTTAATT
>NW_021443339.1:0-238 GCF_001605985.2 Dendrobium catenatum
ATGTCAATGCTGCTCGAATGGTGAGACCTTGCATCATATTTTTATTTATTATCCTATTGCTGTTAAGGTTTGGATCTATTTTGAGAATCTATTTCAGTTTAATTTTTTTAATCCGTATATTAATGTCCACAATTTGTTCGAGGATTGGATGGTGAGATCTAAAGGTCACATTCGTAATGTGGTTCCTACTCTCATTGTTTGGTTCATTTGGTTGGCTAGAAATGATTCCCGTTATAAT
>NW_021443340.1:0-686 GCF_001605985.2 Dendrobium catenatum
AGTGATAAAACATTATTCCCGTGTGGAGAATACCTTAAATCTCTAAAATAAATTAGACTGAAGAGCATTACACTAGAGGAAAAATTGCGTATACAGATGGAAATATATCCGCTGGTATTAGAGGCAATACAACAAGCAGATATTCTGTTGGTAAATGTGCTACGGGCTTTCCCGCGGATAAACCTCCGATAATTTTCCGACAAAAAATCCTTCGTCAAAGCCATCAGTTTTACTAAAACCTGCATGAAAATGCCTTATTGTCCTTCCACGAACATCTTTCTTCTCATTTCACTCATGCTCTTTCCTACTTTGCTCCTAGTCGTGTGAGTCGCCTCATGCCGAACGCCGCATCTGTGCCTTCGTGTACACAGTTCCATCGCAGTCGCTGGCCAATTTCTGTATGCTTTGGTCATGGATGTTCTCGATAAGACTAGAGAGGGAGTTGATGGTGAAATAGATTGTACCATGGTGTATGCATTTTGATGATGATATTATTCTTATTGATAAGAGTAGAGAGGGAGTTGATGTGGATACTATTAGTAGAATTTAAGTTGGATGGTTAAAGTGGAGGAATGCATTGGGCTTATTGTTTAATTTTAAATTATTTGGTGAATGTGGGCCTCCGAAGGAGCACCGCTCGCGGGAGTTCTAATGCAGAGAGTACGGCCGCACTATCCCGTAGGACA
>NW_021443341.1:0-334 GCF_001605985.2 Dendrobium catenatum
TTTGCCTATGGACATTTATTAATTAGTTAATATTTGACGTGATGAGTTGATTGCCCTTAGGATTGCTTGCTTTTTCTAGTTTTTTGGCGATTGTGTGCCGCATTTATTTTTTCCTGGATACGTGAGGCTCGTGAGGGTGTAAAAGTTTTATACTCATAACTTTAAAAGTCTAAAATTTTAGTGAGTCTAAACAATATAGAAAGATAACGAATCTAGGGAATTAGCCAGGAATTGACCCCGGGGTCGTATGCATATCTCTGCACTGTTTCTTTCCTTGTTTTAGACCCTTCCCCGCCTCCGGGTAGAGTCCGGATAGTCTGACCTATAAGGATGA
>NW_021443342.1:0-286 GCF_001605985.2 Dendrobium catenatum
AGTTGATATTACTGTTAAGCATGCTAAGGAAGTTTGGATTGGATCTAAATCTTTTGGTTATCTTCAAAAAATGGAATTTGAGAAAGTGCTTGATTTTTGTAGTCATTGCAAAGCGCATGGACATGCAATTTTTTATTGCTTTAAACTGCATCCTGAACTTAAAAAAGCTTCCAACAACTCCACTGGGAAGGTTAATTCTGAGGCTGTGAACACCGTGGATAAGGATTTTTTAGGAAATCCTCAGGATGCGAGTAACGATTTAGAACCTTCCAATGTTGAGATGGTT
>NW_021443343.1:0-355 GCF_001605985.2 Dendrobium catenatum
GGTATGTTGTGAATCATGCATCTTAGGTCTCCACACCTAATGTGTACTACGGTGAACGGTGCCAGTGTGTGAGATGTGTCCTAGCATGGCACATGAGAAACATCTAACTCCAGGAAAAGGGTTTCTTTAATGGTTTGAGTTATAATGCCTCTTCCTAGGTTCTAGCTTAGGATTAAAAGTAGATGTCATCCAATTTTTCTTATATGTATCCAAATCATTTTGAATCCTCAAGTTAGTTCTTTTTAATGCTTCATTATAAATCCTCAAATTTTTCTCAATCTCTTTAGATTTCTTAAGATCAGAATTAAGTGAGGTGTATGAAACTTTCAATGCCTTATGTTCATCAATCAATTCT
>NW_021443344.1:0-409 GCF_001605985.2 Dendrobium catenatum
GCTTTATGTCTCTTGGCCACGTGATATTCTTCTGGATGATTCTCCATAATGATCTGATGGAGAGATTGAGGGTTAACTGGAGTTTCATCCTGCTGACTTGAATCTGGAATTCCTTCTGCCCTCTGGAATTGTAATAGAGAGGGCTCCAAGACCCTACGAGTGTAAACTCCGATGAATATAGGACTCTCCTCGTTGATGTTCGTCATTTCTTTGGCCAATTTGGCTAGACAATCTGCTTTAGCATTTTTTCCTCGAGGAACTCGAGTCATTTTGACATTTGGTACTTGCTTCAGAAGCTCGAGGGCTCGTAGGTGATAGTGGGCCATTTCGACTTTGCCAACCTTATAGATACCGAGGATCTGATTTATCACGAGCTGTGAATCACCAAAGATTTGGAGATGTTGGATTC
>NW_021443345.1:0-267 GCF_001605985.2 Dendrobium catenatum
AAGAGAAAACCTTTAGACTCTAAGGTTGACCTCCATATATCATGTTTACCTTTAACTCCCTCTCGAGTCTTATCAACAAGAAGATTATCATCAGCAAAAAGTATACACCAAGGTACATCCTCTTGCAAATGACTTGTGAGAACATCCATGACTAAACCAAAAATATATGGGCTTAAGGCTAATCCTTGATGTAACCTAACCTAAATAGGGAAATACTTGTTCAACCCACTTTGTGTTTTAACACAAGTAATAGCTCCTGCATACATA
>NW_021443346.1:0-2215 GCF_001605985.2 Dendrobium catenatum
GTTACACACACTTGACCTGGGTACGACTTTCTTTCGCACCTTTCTTGGAGCGTGGTGCCCGGACATACGAGCGCAGAGTGCGAAATTTGGGGTTGCCAAGGGGACAGAGATCCTCGCGAGGCTCTTCACGGACCAGGGATGATAGAAGTAAGTCATTTAATAATTTTCCCTTTTTCTTATGTCCGTATTTTCTTTGTTAATTGGTAACTTAAATTTGCATATTCTTTTAACTTCGATATAGGGAGCCACGATGATCGGCACACTGCCACCGAGGGTACTGCACCTTCTCCTATTAGGGCACGAGCTACAGATTCTGAGCCACACCGTTCTGAGGTACCTCGATCTTCTCGCAAGCGTTCAGGTTCCCGGCATGCTGAGTCTTCTCGTGCTTCTGTAGATCAGATAGCCAGTCCTATGCCAGAGCACGTTCTGAATCCTGAGGAGATATCAGGCGGACCTCGGATGTCTATGGATACACCATTTCTCTTTGGGGGTTTTAGGGAGGACATACATGGTCCTAGGATGTCAGATTTTACTGGATATAGTGCACCAGACCCCTTTTCAGAATTCAGTTTTCAGGTGGACCCATATGGATCATTTTGGCCTGGAGAGACATCCGGGGCTGGTATACCGTCACCTCCAGAGCCTCCAGACATGCCGTCGTACACACCTACTGTCTTGGACCTAGTGCCAGTTGTTACGACACCCTTTTCTGAGGCTCCTCCTAGTGACCCTGCTAGCTACTTCCCAGAGACTCATCCTAGTGATTTTGCTAGCTCCTCCTCAGGTATGACGTTATTATAATTTAACTTCAGATTTCATGCAAAAATTTTTTATCAGCCTTTCTTCATGTTTATTGCTTTTGGATTTCTTGTAGCGCCCACAGGAGCGGATTATACATCGAAGATTCGTTGCCATGCTCCTGTAGCTTCTGACCCTTGGCATGAAGACATGTACGGCCATTGTACGCATTTTTTACAGGACCTGATAGCCCGAATAGATCCTGGATCACCAGATTCCCTGGGGCAGTTCACTTCTACAGCAAATTACACCCTTGGTTTGCTGGCACAGCTTGGGTTAGAGACCTCAGAGATGGAGTACTGGGTGAACTTATGCAGTGAGGCTGAGTTTTACATTTGGCAGTTACAGTCCCTTTCCATTCTACGCACCAGAGTTCCACTGCCAGAGTTACAGAAGAAGGTTGATAGACGCCAAGCAGCGGTGAATTTGGCGCAGGATGAGTTTGATAGGAGCACTGAGGCCCTTAGGAGACACCGTGAGAGTTCATCCAGCATGGCCGGTGATATTGAGGGGCTGACTTCTCGTATGATGGGCCTTTGGAAGGACATCAAGGAAGTGATGTCTCGGAAGACGGACCTTCAGGAGGGACATGGTCGACGTGAGCGGCTCATCAGAAGGGAGGAGCAGCGCAACCAGATGTTATGCCAGACGTTACAGGCTGCTAAGACTGCACTGACTAGAGCCACAGAGGAGCTGCACACAGCTACGACTGAGTACCAGATTTTGGCTGAGATCACTTCAAAGTTAGGGGATTTACGAGCTCGCCTCCCTTGATATACTTCGATGTACTTCCTCTTTTGATCTTTCATGAGATGTACTATGTCACCTTCCCCCTTTTTTGAGCTGATGACATTAAGTATTTCTATACTTCTTTTTTTTTTTTTTTTGAGTAAAATTTTGATAAAATTTTAAATATTTATTTGGAGATCTCGGCATGCAGCACGATGTCGATCCAAATAAATATTTTAAATGCCCCCAGTCTTTAAGGACATTTGTAGATATCATTCGAAATGCTTCTTTCACAGCTTTGCCTTGGCTTGTGAGATTTTGATTCCTTCCGCTAATGCTATGAATAGTGAACTTGGTGAAGGATTATCCGATTCGTCGTTATTGACTTATCAGAAAATTTATATTTCTTCTGCCCTCTGCTTCTAGCTTTAGCAGGCTTGATGAAGGGGTAGATGCCGGTGACCTGAACCATTTAAGTTTATACTAGGTCGGTGGCAAGAAGTCATCGGTCTAGAGCTTTGTGCGTAACAGACTTGTTGATGACAGAATCCTCTTAGTTCAGCCTTAAGCTTTTCATGAACTTTGGGATAGTTTTCTTCGGTCCTATGCTTTGTGCTTTGGCGGACTTGTTGAAAAAAAATTCCTTCGATCCTCGCTTTGTGCTTGACGGATCTGTTGAAGGATT
>NW_021443347.1:0-285 GCF_001605985.2 Dendrobium catenatum
TATCCAAAGTTTTATTTCAAATATTTCTCAAAATTCCACCCAAATACCCAAAACTCTACAAAATCCAAAAAAATCTCAAAAATATCCAAAATTTCTAAAATATTTAAAAATTGAAATAAATCCATCAAAAAACTTAAAGCAAAATCCATCCACCCTCCGCAACAGTTTGCTGGGGAGGACAAATTAAAGTTTACTTCAGCTCACAAAGAGCCAAATGCCTAGTCAAAAATATCACTAGGATCCATTTTTAAACAATCTCTTGCCAGTAAGGACGTGGTACGTGTC
>NW_021443348.1:0-223 GCF_001605985.2 Dendrobium catenatum
GAGATAGATAGAGCTAGAGGGATGGAAAGAGAGAGAGCTAGAGGGGGAGAGAGAGAGAGCAAGAGAGAGAGAGAGAGATATGGATAGAGAGAGAGAGAGCGAGAGTGAGATTGAGAGAGAGAGAATGAGTGAGAGTGAGAGAGGAAGAGAGAGTGCATGTGTGTGTGAGTAAGAGAGAGAGAGAGAGTGATAGACAGAGAGAGAGACAGAGACATCCCTCTAG
>NW_021443349.1:0-238 GCF_001605985.2 Dendrobium catenatum
AAAATAATTTAAAATTCATTTTTAATTAAATTGGCCGGCGGGCGCCACGTGGCAGCCCGGGAATTGATCCCGGGACCTCGGCCAATCATTGGCGGCGGCACAAAGATTGCGCCGCCAACCAATGATTGCGGCAATCATGCCGCAATCAACGACCGCGGGCCGCGGTCACTTATCCACGTAGGATGACGGCGGGCAGCCGTTGGATCGGCGTGGTTCTGATCCAACGGTCATGATCTCG
>NW_021443350.1:0-406 GCF_001605985.2 Dendrobium catenatum
CTGAGAGAAAAATCTCAGTTTTCTCCAAGGAGAAGAGAAAAGCCAATCGGAAGAAACTGTATGCAGAGAATTCTCAAGAGAAAATTTAGTGGGAAGGAAGGGAATTTGGGAAAAGAGAGGAGACGGGTACGGGGTGGGCTTGGTGGCGGCAAAGAGGGATTGACAGGAAATTCCTTGCCCAATCAGAAGGAATGAAATTGGAAAGAATTAAAAGCATTACGGGTCAGGAAAATTCAGCCAAAGGAACAAGAGGTAATTTGAAATATTTCCAAATGGGCTTATGGAATCATTAGGAAATAAATCCTAATTTGTTCCCATAGGGATCGGCAGCAGGCATGGGTAATGGGAGGGAAATTTGGAGAGTTAAGGAACTTCCTAATTTAAATTCATAAGATTGGAAAGCTTT
>NW_021443351.1:0-223 GCF_001605985.2 Dendrobium catenatum
GATTTTATAAGGAGAAAGGAATTAATCACAATTTTTCTGCACCTAGAACCCCTCAGCAGAATGGGGCAGTTGAAATGAAAAATAGAATATTAATAGAAGCCGCCCAAGCTATTTTAGCATAATACTCACTTCCTAAATATTTTTGAGCTGAGGTGGTTATCACTACATGTTATGTTCTAAATAGAATGAATGTGAGATCAAAGTTAAACAAAACACCCTATGA
>NW_021443352.1:0-2799 GCF_001605985.2 Dendrobium catenatum
ATTGAATTGAAACTTAGAAAATTCATTAATAATTAAAAAAAATCAGAAAAATATGAAATAAATTCCTTCAAATTCATAAAATTATAACAACCAATAGTATACATAAAGTAGGGATAATATTAATAAAAAAATTAAACTTTTATTTACCAGCCATTTAAAAGTCAAATAAAAATCACAAAACATTAATATTTGAATTGAAATCACCTCTTGATAAAAATTAAACATATTTAAAATTAAAAATTGAAACAATAAATTAATTATAGGGTTGACTACTCACATGACCTATCACACACCAGAAGTTGCATATGGTTCACCAACCTTAGACTTATTAGGTTAGGTTCTTTACCTTCTATTATATATTTCTTACATTTTCTTACATGTTATTTGCTTATTTTCTTACTTTTATACTTTATGTTGTATTTCATTTTCTTTTTTAATTGTAAATGTTAAGCCATTAATTGCAACTCAAACTTCAAAATTAAAATAAAATGCATCTGATTATAACTTTGACTAGAATGGAAAATTAAAATTCTTAGTTAAGTAAAAAACAACTGACAACGGAATATAACTCGATATTTCAAACCACATGATTTACATATACTAAAACTCTCTGATTTTACACAAAACTAAACTAGCGTGTGGTGGACACTTGCATGTTTGCTTAGTCGCCTGAATGTTAGTTCTTGTTAGTCTTTAAGAAAAATTCTTTAAATAACATTGAAAGATTAGTAATTAGAAGGATGTAAATGATGTTCGGCCAAGTCTATAACATATTGCTTCCATTCCTTCTTTAGACAACTCTCCGTCTCCGGGTTCTGATTAGACCATCTGACTTATTAGGCTGGTGTTCTATTTCAGGAGAAGCTTACTCCATAGAATAAAGCTATTTTAAGCTTTTTTTATTTTCAAATCATACAAATTTTTATATATAACTAGCATGCATTGTATTAATAACCTACCCAAAAAAATAATAATTGCATCTGTTTTAGAAGAATAATATACCATTCGTAGTCTGAGGCCATTTAGGACTTCTTACTTGTATGCCCCAAATTTTTAATTAAACAACAACCTACCTTAATTTGCATTTCATGGAGATCGAACATTATGGTTTTAAAATGTTAGGTGAAATTTAACTGATAGTTCTATCTAGGCAGGATCATAAGTTCATAAGAGTCGGACTTTCTTAAATCCTTAGCATGGTAAGAGATACAAGTCCCATTGCATTTCATTATATAAGGTTCGAGCCACTATCCTGTAGTGACTCACCTTAGCTCTAGGTTCTGAGGTTAATTCCATTATTATAAGTCCTCATGTCCTGGAAATTTATTTGATTTAGTAATCAGTAATATAAGTTTCAGCTTTCTAATAAAATAATAACTTTAACAAAAATAAGTATCATTCTAAAATATTAAAGCCCAACTAGAAAAAACTGCTCAACCTTGAGGCATTTCAATTTAAAAAATTGAATACTTTTTATCATTGTTTTAAATTTTAAAATCCTAAAAAAAATTTTCACTGCTTCAGTCGAGAGTGTTCTCGAGAGATTCACCTATCTTGGGATGTAATTAACCTTGCCTTTATGGGGAACCTGTAACTCCAGGAAAAAATAAATCATATATTATTCTCGTAAGGTAGGAAAAAGTTATCTGAGAATGTAGTGTCAACCAAAGAGACACCATGGAAGGAAAAAGGTAAAGATTCCTCGCTAAAGACAAAGACTCCCTATGATGCAGTTATTCTAAGAAATCAAGATACATAAAGGAGATATGTTGGAAGATACATGGAAAGCCTCCAAGTAAGGAGTGAAATCAAAGAAGTGGACAACAGGACACATTATAAGCCAATACTACCACAAATCAGCCTAACCCAGAAATGTAGTCCAGCTTCAGAGATCTCAATAAAAAAGATATTTTTAAACTAAAACAACTTCTGGTATCCCTTGAAAAACCAGCTGCATCTTCTTCTCTTGCACTTTTTCATTGGATTAAGTGCATCTACAAATCATTTGAAAGGATTATGGATCCTTAACTCAGGAGTCACAGATTACATTACACACTCCACTACCCACTTCGTCAACTATACTCCTTGCCCAAGTGATAAGAAAATCATTACTGTCAAGGGTTCTCTTACCACAGTAACAAGCCAAGGAGATATATCGGCACTTGGGCTTATTTGTTGTAGTGACCTTAATTATCTACAAACCTAATCTCTATACAAAAACTTACAACTGACCAAAATTGCCAAGTCTTATTTAACCCTACTTTTTGCTTATTTCAGGACCAAAGATCAGGGAAGAAGATTGGACTTGCTAAGAAGAGAGATTGACTGCACTGCTTGGAAGAGCTAAAGTAATCTAATATTATCAATAATAACTATTATATGTTATCACTATTTGATAAAAAAAATCTACTATTTGGCTTTGCCATTTTAGATTAGGACATCTATCTTTTGATGTCTTAATAAATATGTACAAAAAACTTTTTTATAAGTTGGAAAATGAATCTTTTCATTGTGAAACCTATGAGTTAGCCAAACATAAACAAGTTTCTTTTTCAAACAAACATGAGAGATGTAGTACTCCCTTTTACCTTATTCATAGTGATATTTAGGGACCCTAAAAAATCCCTAACATCTCAGGAGCCCAATGGTTTGTATCCTTCATTGATGACTGCACTGGAGTCTCTTGGATCATTATCCTTTAAATAAATCCCATGTTAGCACTATCCTCCCTATTTCCATATCATGATCCAAAACCAATTCGAGGTAAAAATAAGAAAATTTCATTCATACAATGCTAAA
>NW_021443353.1:0-218 GCF_001605985.2 Dendrobium catenatum
AAAGGCCGTAGTAGTGGAACCCCCACTTCGTCAACCCATCAGTAGGGACTGTAGGAAATACGAAGGCAAATTCGACTCGACAAATTCAAGTGATCGTATTCTACAAAATTCTCCTAAATGACTGGAGAATCAAAGTTTCAGTGGAAGGATGAGTCTCGAATAACTACCGAATGTTCGTAGGCTCTAAAATCTACAACCACAAAAGATGACTCTAAATC
>NW_021443354.1:0-2294 GCF_001605985.2 Dendrobium catenatum
TTTCTTAATTTCCAGACTTATACAAAATTATCAAAAAGGTCAAATTGCATCAGAAGACTATGGATTTATTAATGATAATTACTATTTAAAAAATGAAATAATTAAAATTCATCCACCTAGTTGAATCAAAAGATATATAATTCATCATGCTCAATATTTGAACAATTTGGAATGCTTTTCTTTAAATAGATTGTTCATCCATATAATACAATTGTGTGGGCTTTTGGTTATCAAAAGAAAATTTTATAGAATCTAATAAAACATAATTTAAGCATTTTTCACCTTCTCCCTCACTAGGAAATAGGTATTTTATCATTAATCCTGTACATGCATATCTATCACAATCTATGATGCACAGACACGTGACACGACGAACGAATACGACGCGACACAACAACGTTAAATATTAGAAAAGTATATGACACGGACGCAGGTTGGTACATGGTATTATATCTTTTATATTTTAAAAATGTTTGTTAACATGATAATAAGTAAAAATTTAAAAATAATTTTAGAAATAAAAGTCATTTAATTAAGAATTTGTGCTATTAGAATATAATATTAGAATACAAGAGTGCTGGCGTGTTGGTGCACATTATCGTCTATCAGAGAGGAGATGACAATGTTTGTCGTAGAGTCGGAAGCAGTTGATGTTAGTAAGTAAATATGGCTCACTGTTATAGAGGGCGTTTATCGATTCGATTGTTGAGATTTGATGTTGGACAAATTATGAGATGTAACAGTTGTGGGTCGTAGAAATTGTTAAAGCGCAAGCATCTATGTGGAAGACTACGTCGACGTTTGATATGGATATCTGTTTGAATGTTTGATGTTTGTTACGACGTCAGTCGTCGATGTGTGAGAGTGACATCGGGCCTCATTATTTAATCAAGTTGTAACCCTCCGAAAGAGAAATGAAATGAGAATATCATGAATGGGGCATTAAGTGCGGGCGATTGATTTCGTGTTTGTAGATAGAAAAAAGAATTTAATTTTTATTTTATAAGATTGAAAATTTTACATACAAGAATTATATGGAAAAAATCATAACTAATTATTTGATACGCGTTGTCGCGACATGCTGTGACCAATTGTGTATTTAATATTTTTTTATCGAGACGAGTTTCGACGGTCCAACACGTGTGGGGGAGTGTCAGACGCGTGATCGTATTGGATAGCGTGTCACGACACTGCACGCCTGCTGAGGAAAAGTCATCGGTGCATTCATGATCACATATTTGTTATATTCGTATTGCATGATTTGAATGTGAAAATATTTTCTTAAACCTTATAGTTACCTATCGCAATTATAAATTTGATAAAGATTCTAATAAAAGGTATGAAAAATTAAAAGGTTATGTGATTATTGTTAAAATCTAAATTCAAAAATACTTTCCTCAGAAACCCTTATAAAACTAAATGTTAGTAAAACAAGACAAAATAAAGTTATGAATGAATTTGGATGAAGGTTTACAACCTAAACATTTAAGAAAATTATAATATTAATATCATTGTTGGTGTCTCTAATTCAACTGTAAATTATGAACCACCAAGAAATGCCTTGAATTTTTTTCTTTTCTCACCTCTTCTAAATTTCATGCCTAAAACATCATTTGCTTGCAAGAAATCATAATAATTTCATGCCCAAATCATTTGAAAGGTATCAACTATTTTTTCAAGCTGAATGGAATTGATGTGGTAGCTTTCTCCCTGAAGTGTAGCAATTCAATTTCTTGAATTACGGGATCCTTGTTGTAGTGATCTATGGCTTCTCATCTAGACTATAGCATGAACGTCAATTATGGTTTATTGATATTACAGTGGTTTCCTTGTAGTTGAAGCACTATAGCATAAGTTAGTAAGCCTTCTATTACTAATCTTTTCAGTTTTCAGCAAATTCGACTGTTATTAACTAAGGCTCAAGTCAGTAAAGGTTGTCTCTATATTACTTTTGTGATTAATGACGTGGAACTGCTTCTAAAATTGGTATCGTGACACATGAAAAAAAAATATCATCATATAAGATTAAATGTCATTATCTGAAATGTCATAATTAAAAAGAGCTATGAAGAATGTACAAAATAAATTGGCTGGTGAATATAACTTCTAATTATACATGCTTATCCTTCTTCTAAGAATCAATTCCTTGATCAGGTGAGTTTTAGAATTCCAGGAATAAGAGATACAAATAAGCTAAGTTGATCGAGCTTAAGTGTTGTTCAAATCAGCTCATCAATCACACAAGCACAAAATTTGATGTTTGCACTAGGCTCTTTAACTTATTAAGTACAGCA
>NW_021443355.1:0-257 GCF_001605985.2 Dendrobium catenatum
AATAAAAAAAAAGTCACAACAGAAAGGAGTGGGGTAATGTTTATCCTATCACCAGCTTTAGGAATAATTGAAGATCGAAGAATGTGCTGGATGATTCGAGCATTTTTAGTCATTCCTGAAACTCTAGCAATATGATATGTTTGGTCATTTTCTCTAATAACCCTATTGACTTCAAACCATTTGAAGGTGTTCTCATTCATAAGGGTGTGGGCTCTAAATTCTTCAGTTCTTAAGTTTAGAAAGGCACCTAAGTCGTG
>NW_021443356.1:0-402 GCF_001605985.2 Dendrobium catenatum
ACCTAAAGCAGTTATAAATGATTATTATTAATTTTAGTCCCCTTTAGCGCTGTGTGAGCACAGCCACCTGCAAGAAGACAATATTAGTATGAAAAGCGTGTCTAACCTATGGGTATTCTAACGCTCACAACAACAGTGCAGAAAGAAAGCTAGAAAACATCACAGAAAAGCGTCACAGAAAAGCTAAAACAAGTAGTAAAGCAAACAGCACACAGGTCACATGCAAGTCGCCACAACACAGAGACAGAAAAGAAAAGCATCGACCTAACCTAAGACTAGCAGTCGTGTCCTAGCAAATCAATCTAAGTGTAGGTCGTGTGGTTTTGGTAGGTCCTATATGAGATAATTTAATTAAAGTTATTTGTATTTTTGTTTGTTGAAAGGGGCAAAGGAAATTTTAGT
>NW_021443357.1:0-1477 GCF_001605985.2 Dendrobium catenatum
CGTACCACGTCCTTAATGGCAAGAGACTGTTTGAGAATTGATCCTAGTGATCTTTTTTGACTTGGCATTTAGCTCTTTGTGAGCTGAAGTAATTTTCAATTTGTCCACCTCGGCAGCCTGTTGTGGAGGGTGGATGGATTTTTGCTTTAAGTATTTGATGGATTATTTCAATTTTAAGTATTTTGAATTTGGGATTTGTTGGGTTTTGAAATTTGTGGAGTTTTGGATTTTGGGTGGCATTTGAAAAATATTTGTGAGCCCCTCCGGTTGAGATTTTCATTCAACACAGCCATCATTGGGGTGTTTGGGGTCATTTCTCTTTATGAATTGAATCTTGTCGACTCTATCGAATTATTGATAGAGGATCAGATTTCGTATGTTTTATGCCCTTATTAGTGAATTCGTATTGTTATAGACCTCTGAAGGCCTAATATGAACGTATTAAAATAAATATACTGGTCACCATCACCGTATATTTGTTTGATTATTCGAACCCTGTCGACTTCTATTGACCTATATAGAAGGACCAGGTCAAATTTGAATTCACTTATTGACTCGCGTAGCTTCCCTAGACGTCACGTGTGTACCAATAACACGCTCGCCGGGGCCCATGCAGGTGTTTGGGGGCATTTTGTAACTATTTGTTAAACCTTGTTGACTCCTATTTACCCACTTAGGAGGACCGGGTTCAAATTTAATAACCCGCGCAGCATCCCTAGATGTCACGTGTGTACCAATAACACGCTCGCCGGGGCCCATGCGGGTTTCATGATTGCTTTTATCCTTTTTAGTGTACCTACGTGTATACAAACTATGGTGCACATGCGGGGGTATTTTGAAATATTCGACGGGTCTTTCACGATGGCTCGTAGAAGTCCATCTCTGTCGTAGTCTTTTTAGTATTTGCTTGTGACAATATATGGGGTATACGACAACTCTCCCACAGTGACTCATAGAAGCTTGCATTTGTTGCAACCCTTTGGCACTTGTTCGTGGTCTTTGATCTTTTCAATACATCTGTTACTATTTTGTTTGTAGGATTTATATGAAAGTTGCACATCAGATGCCATCGTTTGTAGGTGATATGTTTGCTAAAGAACTTTGCTCCTTTTGTGACGCCCCAGGCATCCATAGTGAAAGGATTCGTCGACAGTCTTGATTAATCTCCATTCCTGCTCCCTTGCTCAGACCTGAAATTGTTAACCACATATAATGAGCTTAAATAACCCAGCAGGTCACCAAAACCTACTACTGAAATCAAAGCACGGCGATGCTATCAATATGCATGTCAGTCAATCAAATCCATATCAGTCAATGGTCAATGACTCTATGCAATATGGAAATTCATAGTCAATAAAACCAGTCAATGCAGCAGCAGGCAAATCGATAAATCAAGTTCAATCAATACACGTCAATCTCGAAGAAATCCGTACACAGAAAAAAATCAATCAATCCGTCAAATCAGTCGTGTCGAATC
>NW_021443358.1:0-213 GCF_001605985.2 Dendrobium catenatum
CCCTGGGATTACTTCTTGAGGTTCTCCAATCATTTATGAAGATGTGGCACCATCAAAATATAATTCCCAAATATTTCCTTCCTGCTCCTCTAAATTCATAATTTGTTCATAAGGGAGATCATCATTTAGAGGGGACTCAGCAGGGATTGGGTGTGCTGCTAAGAAGTCAGCTACGGCTTGACCTTTGATAGCACGTAAGGGTATAAACGTGAC
>NW_021443359.1:0-3091 GCF_001605985.2 Dendrobium catenatum
TGTTGTCATCTATTAAGGTACGTTTAAAGAGGAGGAGTAAAAGAAAGCTGAAAAAAGTCTTTGACATAACTAATTTTACAAGTCATCATGTTATAATTCCTGCAACCCAGCATGAAATCGTCAAGAATTTATGTAGCATAACCTCTCATAGCCTTCTACTATGAAGAGCAAAATGCATGAAATACAATATAAATTCCTCATACTATTGAACGGGAGCTGATGGGTTACGGAGGAAAGAAGAGTTAAAGGGACTAAAAAAAAAAGAGTTAAAAGGACTAATTTTTCTTATAAACAGTTTATTTGAGGGGATAATTTGAAATATCTTGTGTATTTTGGATATTTTTGCCCCCCCCCTCAAAAATATTTTTTGCCCTAATTTTATCAATCTTAAGCATTTTTCTCAAAAAAAATTTTTTTTGCCCATCCTAAAAAAAGAAGCGGGATCCGCCCCTGATGATAGTCATATTTTGGCAGTTCGATTGGATTGGTTCTAAAAATACCCTAAGAAGGCCACCTCAAGTAGTTAATGGCTTGAGGGCTGGTGAAGCATGATGCCATGCTTGATGGGCACGAACCAATTAGTATCGTCCTAGAGCAAAAGTCATGGAAGTTATTGGTATGGATTTGTTGATAACTTGGTCAATGACATATAGGCTAGGGGTGTTAAAATCGGGTTGTAGGCCGGGTTTAGGATGAACCCGAAAATGACCCGACGCTATTTGACACGACTTGAACTCGACTCATTTTGGCAAACGGTTGGTATCCATTAGGTTTTCGAGTTGACCCGACCCGCCATGAAACGAAACGGAAAGAATGTTGTTGAAATTGTCTCGCCGAAGCCGCAAGACAGCCAGCACGTGAATGAGAGGAACTCATATCCATCGACTGGACATGAAGGAACATCATCGAGTTAGCCTAGGCCGCAGAAGTGTTGGAGAGCGGGGTTGCGCGCGCGAAGGTGGGACAGCATGGTAACAGGCAGAAGGATGGCGAGAGAGGTGAACAGCGTCGCTAGCTCGATGATGCGCGTCACCCGCCGCGACACTCATGTGACGTCATCGTCGCTCTGTGACCTATGTCGCACTTAGTCACACTCGAGCATATGTGGTTTGACGTCGACGAGACAAGACGTCAAAGTGGCAGAAGCGGTTCCCAGGTGAACCCAGGTTGGTTTCATGTTTTCGGGTCAATCCGAACTCGACCCAGTTTTCCAAACGGGCCAGAATCCTTAACCCAAATCCGACCTGTTCCTCAAATAGGATCATCCTAACCCGAAATTTTCAAGTTGGGCAAGTAGGTTTGATTTTACGGACGCATTAAATATTGACACCCATAATATGGACATATTATTGTATGACTAAGGTGGGCATTTGATTTTAGGGTTGCTTATTCTTGAAAAAAGAAAAAAAGAAAATAAAAAAATATTGATATTTATTGAATTATTGTATACTACTAGCATACATTTGCCTATATAATATATTTAGTACATATGATCGATCAATAAATGGAAAAAGTAATAAGCAAGGGCATCGTGGATAATAAGCATATATTACCATGATAATCAATAATTAATATTCTTTTTATGAGAATATGAAAATGATAATACACTGTATTATTAATAAAATGGATTCTTACTCTCTATATTATTTGACAAGTTTTTTTAATAATGTGAGACACTAATTTATTAGCAAAATGAAGCCCATATACATGGAAGTATATATAAATAACTCGAAACACAAAATTAATTAAAATATGATACCGTGAGAAAAAAAAAAGTATATGTACCATTGAAATCTTATATTTTGATAGAATATCACATAAATTATAAAGAATCGTTTACACTACAAACAAGTTCAATTGACTTCTGCCATCTGCCGACCGTCGGCCACCAACTCGCTAGCCCACCAGCCACCACCGGCCGCCGCAGTTATATAGTGGATTATTTCAATTGGATCAAACTGCATGTTTTCTTTTTTGCTAGATTTTTCATGTAAGAAATTCAATTTTCTCACAAGTTTTATTTGTGCTTGCTAGATCGTTGTATAAAATTAATATATTGAACATATATTTCACCACGACAACTCAGGACCTTCTTGACAATCACAAAATATCTGAACGAACCAACAAGGAAAAATTATTAGGTCAGGTGACCTGATGTAGCTCTACGTCCGGTAGCCAATAATATGTCGTCACGTGCTCTTACTCTTTACCGTGCGGCCCGACGACCCGTCTCGCACTGGAATCTGGGATTACTATGTTCGCGTATTGCTCGGTATTTGCTCGGTATTGCTAGGTATTTCTCGGTATTGTTAGGTATTGCTTGCCAATAACGAGAAATACCGCTATGTGAAGACCAATACCGAGTAATACCTAAAAGAACTCGGTATTGCTCGGTATTGGTCTTCACAGAATGATATTTTTTATTTTTGTCGAGCAAAATCGACCAAGACCTAGCAATACCGAGCAATACGCAAACTCCCGAGTCCGTTCCAGGTCGGATTGTCGGGCTGCGTGGTAAATAGTGAGAACACATGGGACTTGTTTACCGCTCACCGAATGAAGAGCTACGTCAGGTTACCGGACCAAATAGTAACTCCCGTCGTTATTTGCTCTTCTAAAGACTTGTCTTACTCTTCCTCATCTCCTATCTCTCTCTCCCGATCTATTCCCAAGACCCTAGTTGTTATATACAAGTAATGTAAAACCCTCTCAATGAGGGTTACATTAATTGACAATTCTCAGAAAGAGAATCCTCTCAAAATTATATATTTCTATCTTCTTGACATCATGACAATATAATTTTAATCCATATACTAATTATCTCTGTTCTCCCTACAATGGACGCAGATCATTAGATTGAAGTAATATAATATTCGATATCATCTCTCTCTAATATTTTGTATTTTCCTCCTATTTTTTTGGGATAAAACTCACGTCGGGGCCGACACATATCATTAGATTGAAGTAATATAATACAAGTCCTTAAAGGATCAAGAGCCCTCTAAAAATATAGTATTGAAAGTAAAACCGATAAGCCTATGATCAAACTAATACAACAAACAAAAAATAATAGCAGAAAATAAATGAGGAC
>NW_021443360.1:0-286 GCF_001605985.2 Dendrobium catenatum
CATGTATCCAAGGGAGAATTTGAACTCTCACATGTTTCAACTGAAAATTAACGTGCAGATATTTTAACAAAACCTTTAGCCTTTGATACCTTCAGTACATTAAGAACAAGTCTTGATGTTATTGATTGAATGCTTAAATAAAAAAGTTTTTGCAACATTGATATTTTTGTTTTCTTAGTTTATTTGTTTTTTGTTTTGTTATGAATTTTGTGATTTTTCAGTGTTTTGAATGGGTTTAATTTAGAGTCCGTGGTTTTGTCTTTGTTTTCTATGTTTTGAATGTTTT
>NW_021443361.1:0-350 GCF_001605985.2 Dendrobium catenatum
GCTGTGAAGGTAACTTTCTCTCTTTCGCGCGCTTCTTCGACCAAATCCCGTAAATCCGAGTAGTAGCGGGATTTGGATTTACAAGTATTTACCGGAATCTACGGATTCCGCAAATCCTGGATTTACGGATTTGCTGGATTTACAGCGCCATTTTTTGCGTTTGGCTGGATTTATCGTAAATCCTACTTAAAATTGGAAATAAATCCGATACCAAACACCCCCGAAGTCTTCGACTGCTTGCTCTCCCGATAGCTCTCCTCCGACTCCATACGAAATCCCTCCTCTGTCGAGCTCCGACCTCTAAAGCCATGACCGAACTCCTCCACCCGAGCCTGCCTTCACACCTCCCG
>NW_021443362.1:0-286 GCF_001605985.2 Dendrobium catenatum
TGAGGAGGAGATTATCGACGTAGATGAGTAAGTAAAGTTGGACAGATGTGTGGTTGTAGACTAACAGGGAAAGGTCAGCTCAGCTAAATTTGAAGCCAAAGTCAATCAGGAAATCTGTCAGTTTAGTGAACCACTAGCGAGGGACTTATTTAAGCCCATAGATTGCTTTGTGCAACTTGCACACGTGGTTGGGTCGGTTGGTATCAACGAAACCCAACTGCATATACACCTCTTCTATTAAATTGCCGTGAAGAAAGGCATTGGCCACGTCAAATTGCAGCAAGGG
>NW_021443363.1:0-384 GCF_001605985.2 Dendrobium catenatum
AATTCCCTTGGGCGATTTTTAGAAAATCTCAAATCTCCAGGCAAAGGGTTTTCAATTTCCAAATTCTATTCCACATTTTCTTCTAAATTTATTCTATAAATGTTTTTTGGAGTTATCCTCAATCTCATCTTCAACAACATTTGGCTCTTTTAAATTTCCAGATTCATCAAATACAACATGTATGGTTTCTTCTATGACCAAAGTTCTTTTGTTAAATACCCTATAAGATTTTTTGATACTTGAATATCCAACAAAAATTCATTCATTAGATTTCGGATCAAATTTTCCTAAGATAGATTTTCCATTATTATGAATGAACACTTTGCAACCAAAAATATATAAATGAAATAAATTAGGTGTTCTACCTTTTAACAACTCATAGGG
>NW_021443364.1:0-324 GCF_001605985.2 Dendrobium catenatum
ACTTCAGGTATGTTGTGTTGGGAGGAGTAAGTGGTCGGGTATGAGGGGATCTGCGAACTCTTGTTT
Source organism: Dendrobium catenatum (assembly GCF_001605985.2). Lineage (NCBI taxonomy): Eukaryota > Viridiplantae > Streptophyta > Magnoliopsida > Asparagales > Orchidaceae > Dendrobium > Dendrobium catenatum. Next base: position 67 of record NW_021443364.1, read on the forward strand.
CTTATGAGAGGGAGTTCGGAACTTGCTTGGGTATTTCAGAAGTGAGGGGGGAAGAAAGTAACGGGCTGGGAGGTTGTTTCTTACGAATGAGAGGAGAGGGAGATGGGCTTTGGCGCGTGGGGCTGGGCTGAAGGATTTCATGAACTGCTCAAGAGATGGGAGGCGGTTGTTTTTCTGGAGAGGAGTTCGATTTTTGCATGAATGAGAAGGAGTTTGGTTTTTGCATGAATGAGAAGGAGTTCTAGGAGTTAGAGAGAG
>NW_021443365.1:0-703 GCF_001605985.2 Dendrobium catenatum
ATGTAAATATATAACCAAACTACTATAAAGTCAAAAAGATTTGAATAAAACTCTTATTCTTATTTAGGGTTCGTTTGGAATAGCTTTCTTACTGCTTCTTAAAGTAATTTTTTAGTATAAAAATTTTAATTTTTTACTAGAAAAATGCTTTAAGAAACAGTGGGAAAACTGTCCCAAACAAAGCCTTAGCTTGTTAAACAAATGCGCTTATAAAAATTAGTCGAATATAAACTAATTATAAAACCAAATATGATTAAATGTGAATAATGAGCTTTTTTAACAAACGGATCATTTTGTAACGATGACTTATAAAAAATGCTACTAATTAAAAATATTAGCGGTCTATTATCACCTTCAGCTATCACTGCTCCTTTGGGTATAACATAATTAGAAGCAATTTTCTTGCGATAACAAATTTTTATGAGAAAAATCTAATATGATGAGTATAATTGAAGGAATATGGAGTTCACAATGATCAACTTTAGAACAAAATAATTACCCAGTTACTAAGGCAAATAAGTTAAACATATCTTTACATGACAAAATCTGAGTTTAAATTGACCTGTTTAACAAATATGTCAACTTCGAATATTGAATTCTAACCCATTTAATTGCTGAGTCGGATTTCTTAAATAACAAAATTAATTTATATTTAAAATATTTAATTTGCATGATTTTTTTATTATATTTATTTTACTTCAAT
>NW_021443366.1:0-290 GCF_001605985.2 Dendrobium catenatum
ATCAATCGAATGTAAGAAAATGGACATGAGAGTTTTCCAAAAATTAAATGACATATTTTCAAATAAAGGAGGTCTGGTGATTGAATAACCTTTTGCAACATTACGATTAGCCATGGATCAAAATTCAAAAGCTTTTAAAAACTTTTTTTTAAATGGCTCTGATACCACTTGAAAGACAAAAAGTAAAGCTCTGATACCACTTGAAAGTGCTCTAAAGGCACTAAAAAGTTCGTTAGGGATGTTAAGCCCTATAGAACTGGTCCAAGGCTAACAAAGAGAGAGGTGAATTG
>NW_021443367.1:0-230 GCF_001605985.2 Dendrobium catenatum
ATTCATAAATTAGTTATAAATAAATTATCATTTAAATGCTCCGCCTCCCATAAACTTAGTAGTAATAGTGATGTGAAACCTTGCAATGAACATAAGAACTGTTTAAGGATGTTAATATTTGATTACCAAAGCTTTGCTAGTTATTGTGGGCTCCGAAAATTCTGCCCCGGCCTCCACTCGCTTTTCTTATTCAGCGAGGGAGTTTTAACAGACTAAGTTCCGAGGTAAAT
>NW_021443368.1:0-255 GCF_001605985.2 Dendrobium catenatum
TTGAAAAATTCCACTAGTGTTTTGCAAATTACAAATGACTTATTCGTCCCACAAGTTGGGGGCAATCAGATTACAATTCGTTTCATCAAGCAAGTTTACAAAGTTTTGCAAAATCCCGACATTTCCCGAAAATCCGGCAGAATTCCGACGTATTCAGGCGGCGAGAAGAGCTCCGGCGGTGGTCGAGGAGGAGAGGATTCTCCTTTTCCCCTTCCTCTTCTTCTTCTTCTCTCTCTTCACTTGAGTCCCCTTTGT
>NW_021443369.1:0-231 GCF_001605985.2 Dendrobium catenatum
GGGTTTTCGGGTCAAAAATGAGTTTTCGTGTCACTTTTGGGTCAATTTCGGGTTGGCGGGTCAACCCGAACACGACCCAATTTTTAAAACCGGTTGATTTCATGAACCCGAACCCGACCCGTTTCGGGTTTGGGTTGACCCGAACCCGGATTTTCCGGGTCGGGTTTCGTGTCGTGTCAAAAATTGACACCCCTAATTCTCCCGACCTCTTCCACACAGGTTAACGTCGTC
>NW_021443370.1:0-363 GCF_001605985.2 Dendrobium catenatum
TTTTTTAATTAATTATATAATTAAACTTATATCCTTTTTTATTTTATTTGTTGTAAATTCATTAACACTACCATTGCCAGGTCCAAAGTCTTAGATGAGAAAAGTGGAGGGTTGCATTAGGTAGTCGACAGCTAGCATAAAACTTGTCGAATAATAATGATATGAATCCCTTAAGAAATTATGTTAATGCTAGGGTGTCCCCTATAAGCGACGCGCTGTATGGCCTGAATAAAGTGATAAGTGTGCAAGGGCCACTGTACCGGCGCCCGGGTGCAATGTTAAATAGGCAAGGGTTCCCACATCAAGGATGGGTGTGGGAGAAGAAGCTAGTCCATGAAACTAAAATTAGGATAAAAACATGGA
>NW_021443371.1:0-260 GCF_001605985.2 Dendrobium catenatum
TTCCTCATCTTCGCAAACAAGGAGAACCTGAAGAGTCTGGTCCTTGCACCTATGTCCCGGCATGTACTTATCATCATATCTAAAGCACAATCCCTTGGCCCTCTTCTCCTGCATCTCCTTTTCAGTAAGCTTTTTAAAATTTCCCCCAGGACCTCCTCCTCCAGATCTCTCCTTTGGTACTTCTCGTGTACCCCCCGGTCCAGCTCCCTTGGAAGCTAAAAATGTGGTCGTCATCCTGTGGGATCCCCCAAAGCTGCTGC
>NW_021443372.1:0-268 GCF_001605985.2 Dendrobium catenatum
AAAGTTGCAAATGTGAAAAAGAGGCACAAAATAAGCCCAATAAAGAAAGATGCACAAAAATGTGCCACCTATATGAAAAAGATGCGCAAAGCGCCACTTGTGGTGATTTTCTTCTTTCCAGATTCTTTTTAGTCTATTAATTCAAGTAGATCTAATGTTCATTTATATTTCAATTGATTTTTGGAATATGCAATTTTTTACTCATCTTTATTACAATGATTTTTCATATCGTAAATGTCTAAATTGAATCATGTTTTTCATAAATTCT
>NW_021443373.1:0-2320 GCF_001605985.2 Dendrobium catenatum
CAGATAAATGCCATTTATTACAACATGTTTATGATGAGTACTTACTTCAACTTCTTTGGTGCAGCACCTCCTCCTCCTCCTCCAGATCAGGGTCCATCTGAATGTTTTGTTTAGTGTTTGTTCAGTATTTGTTCAGTGTTTCGTTGTAGTTCATGTGTTAGTGATTTCCTTTAGTTTGTTATTTTTTTTTCTTATTTTAGTTTTGTTACTATTAATATCTTAAACTTCAAACTGTAATGGCTTCAACCGATATCAATATATGTTTCAATGTTTTGTCATTTAATATTTTAGAAATGTGTGTTAGACTTTATGACATTCATTTTTTTTAATCTTAATTGTGCTTTATTCAAATTTGTAAATTAAAAATAATTTCATTAGAAAATATAATTTTTCTAAATTTAAGAGATGCTTATAACTTGATATTATTAAAATTTTCAATTCCATGTCTCTTATTTTGACTACATTATTTTTAATATTATTATTGCAATTAGATGTTTTCTTATTTTATGTTTCTCTTTTCAATTAGTATTTATGCACTTAGAAAAATTTGAAATTTTAGATTATTGATTTTAGAAAGAATTCAATTACTCTTGAAAATTATACAAATGTATAAAAATTAAAAGGATTGTGCAAAACTTTTGCAATGACAAAAACATGCACAAATTAAGTCCAAAGTAAAAAGATGCAGAAAAATGTGCCATAAAAATTAAAAAAAAAAGATGCGCAAAGTGCCACGTGGTAATTACTTCTTTCCAGACTCTTTTAATCTCTTAATTCAAATTGATCTAATGTTCATTTATATTTCATATTGAAATTTGAAATATAAAATTTTTTATTCATCCTTACTGCAATGATTTTCTTTATCTTCATGTCTAAATTGACACATACCTTTGAAAAATTCTTTTTATTCTCTATGTTATATCACTTCTTAAATTATATGAAATCTTATATTTTTCTAATGTTTTGATTTTATTTACATATATTATTTCAATCACTTCCAAGATTAAAATATAAAATGAATTTCATACTTCTGCTTACATTTCTAGCCTTCTTTTCTTCTTCATTTTTTGATGTTGTCAAAAAGGGGGAGAAATTGTTTGTTGCGTCTTGTATATTTTTATTTTTTTATTTGTTTTATCGTATATTTTTGTATGTGTGTTTGATTGTTTTTGTTTTGTCTTGTGTTGTATAAAAATTTTTGAAAAACATTTTTTTTTTAAATTTAAATGCCTTCCTATTTTCATGAATAAATCATTTTAGGGGGAGTTTAGGAGATTCTTAAAATTTGAAATCCTACAAACAATAATTGTTTTGCTATCATAAAAAAGGGGGAGATTGTAGATAGTGTTTCTATTTGCATGTTTTACATTCTTGCAACTTGTATTGTTTTTATGATTTCAAATATTATTATTTATATATCTCCTAACATTTTTTGGAAGATTTGTTTTTGCTTAAATTGTACTAATATTTCAGAAAAAATCAACTCCAAGCGATGAAGACTTTAAATTATTCACTTATAAATTATAAGTTTTGAAATGAGAGGGAGTGATTGTAATTGAGTGAAAAGTCACAACACACACTCTTGGGGTAATTTTTTTTTTTTGAACTGGTCGTACAGGACGAACTAGTTTCGTATGGGACGATCATGTCAATTAACCCCAGGTAAGAGCAATGGATTGAACAGGCAGGTAGAAAATTTTCTAAGTCCTAATTGTCCAGGACGAATTTTGTATTCGTCCTGGGACGAACGTTTCTGGATTCTCACCTTGTACTATTCATCCAAATGAAAAGCATGGTTCGTACCAGGAAGAAACTCTCTGTATGAGATTGTACAAGATGAAATGAACCTTCATCCCTGGATGAAACTCTCTGTATAAGATCATACAGGACGAAATGAACCTTCATCCCTGGATGAAACTCTCTGTATAAAATCATCCCAGGAAAAAATCTGTTCGTCCCAGGATGAACTGAACCGACTTACCTCAGTTGGTTTTGTCCTATAGAATTTTATGAACCGACCTATGTAATAACCATTTCATACCGGATGAACCTAGTTCGTACGGGATGATGAGCGTGTACGAATATAGTTCGTACTAATATACATTAGGATCATTTACGACACCTTAAGTAAAATCATCCAGGATGATCCACGATCGTACGGGATGAACCACTGCGTTCAGAATTGAAAACTTGCAATTTTTGGGCAGTTTTTCTTATCTTTTGTATATATAATCCAAATTATACTGCCACCCAATATTTTTGCCCATTTATCTACGTGCCTAATGGAAGAAGAGTAAAGGAGAGAGTGAGAGAGAGCATT
>NW_021443374.1:0-266 GCF_001605985.2 Dendrobium catenatum
TGAGCTAATCATGGATTAAATTAAGTAAGTATTTAAAAAAAATTGTACAGTACAAAAATGTTTGTACAGTATGATTGGCGTAAAATAACATACAATACGAACACATTCATACGGTACGATCCATTCACAGAATCGTTCTACAAAGCTCTGATCGTACGGTACAGCATAATATCGTACAGTACGATCTACAGAGAAAGAAAACTCTAAATTTTTCATTTAAAAACACTCTCCCCCTGTGTGTGTGCATGGTTGCTCAGACTTTTATG
>NW_021443375.1:0-522 GCF_001605985.2 Dendrobium catenatum
CTGCTGAAAACTGTTCTAAGTCGGTTAATCGTTTGGATAATATTTTATTCGTCTGGACGAAAATTTTACAGAGGACCGATCGCCACGAACGATAATCTAATTTCGTCTGGACGAAACTTTTCCAGAAACCCGATCGTTCTGGACGATTATTAATTTCGTCTCTACGAAATGTTTCCAGAGGACCAGTCGCCACGGACGATAATGTAAATTCGTCTGAACGAAAATTTTCCAGTGAACCAATCATCCTGTACGATATTTTATTTTGTCCTGGACGAATAGGACTTAGAAAATTTTTTTTTTCGAGCAAGTTCCTATTCGTTCCGTATGCTCTATAGGAGATAACTGTTTGATCATCCAGTACGAACATACATCGTCCTGTACGATCAGTATAAATTTTAAAAGATCTCCTTGTTTGTGTGTATGTTTTTATTCACTCAAAATACAATCACTCCCTTTCAATTTGATTTCTAAAAAAAAGTGCAAGTTTCAAATTTTACAAAGTATCGCATGCTGAATTTAATT
>NW_021443376.1:0-292 GCF_001605985.2 Dendrobium catenatum
CTTGGAAACAAATTTGAATTTCAAAATTGAAATTCTCAAGAGGGAGGCCGGTGGCTTGGTCGTCCCAAGGAGGTTGGCTGAGCCGCCGGTGGTGGGATTGGCCTGGGATGGTCGGCGGTGGACTTATGGGGGCCGGTGGAGGGGATTTGGGAGGAATAGAGTTTGGTTAGGTAGAGAAGAAATAAATTGGGTTTAGAAAAAAGAAAATCTGGAGCTACACACCTCGAGCAACACCTCCAATAAAACTCACAAAGGGATCTACAAGCGCCACTTCCTCAAGAACTCACAAAGA
>NW_021443377.1:0-505 GCF_001605985.2 Dendrobium catenatum
TATTTATGCTTATGGAAATATTTAACATTCCTCTATTATTTCTCGCCTTATTTTTTCTTCACATAAAAAAATCTAATTTAGTTACCAACTTATTTGTTTCTAACAGTTTTTATTTTTTGGAAGCATAGATGTTTTCTCTTATCCAGAGGATGATAGTGTCGATGATCCTTTATTAGCTCAGCACTTGGCATTTTTTGGCATTGATTTTTCTTCATTGCAAAAGGTCAGTTGCGATTTATGGAAGAAGAATATTTTTTCTAGGATACATTATATATTCTGCCCTTTTTATTATATTTCTGACCAACCCTTTTAAGTACCATTTTTATTATTTTGTCGTGTCTAGTGGACACAATGGAACGTTGCAAGCATACTCTTTGACATAATGTTTTCATCGTTATATGGCAGATTTCTGTATGCTTACATATGACTGAACTCATCTAATACAAATAAAATTTGCTGTAGCTCTCTTTTTAATGATGTGTAAAAATAGTAAAAATAGTTGGTG
>NW_021443378.1:0-210 GCF_001605985.2 Dendrobium catenatum
TCTTGTGGGCTCATTTTGTGCCTCTTATTAATTTGTTAGCGCACTTTACGCATCTTTTTAGTTTTTCTTCTTTTTGGAATTATTTTTTGCCTCTTGACATTTTTGAAAGCTAGCTTCCTTTTGAAACTTTTAAATATTCTCAGTTGAGAGAATATCTTCCATATATTAAAGAAGAAAACCTCACTCTCTAATATAAGGAAGATTATACCC
>NW_021443379.1:0-243 GCF_001605985.2 Dendrobium catenatum
CTATCTCTCTCTTTCTCTCTTTTGCTCTATCTAACACTCTCTTGCACTCTCTCTCCTCTCTCTCTCTATCTCTCTCTCCTTCTTATTCTTCTTATTCTTATTCTTCTCTCTCTCTCCCCCTTCTATTTCTCTCATTCTCTGAATCTATCTATCTCCCACTCTCTCTTTCTCTCTCCTGATCTATCTAACACTCTCTTGCGCTCCTCTCCTCTCTCTCTCTCTGTCTCTCTCTCTTTCTTATTC
>NW_021443380.1:0-280 GCF_001605985.2 Dendrobium catenatum
TGAATCAGTAGTATCGGTGAATCAGTAGTATCGGTATTGGTATCGGTATCGATATCGGTACGGTATTGGTATTGGTAATATCAATGAATCAATAGTATCAGTGTCCATAATATCAATGAAAATGCAATATAGTATCAATGAATTAATGCAATATCAATATCCATATCAATATCTGTATTCAGTGACATGTACAATATGCAGTATCAATGAAATCATACAGTAACAGTAAACCCATAAATCCATCAGTAAATCCATTCATCAATAAATCTATACTCAATCA
>NW_021443381.1:0-235 GCF_001605985.2 Dendrobium catenatum
GTTATAAATATTATGTCATATTTTATGTTCAACATATCTTTTATGCACCTTTTATCATTTTTTATGAAAGTATGTGTTTGTAGTGTTTGTTTATTTGTTTTATTTACATATTAGTAAATTATCTTCATGATTAAATTGTTGTTGTCTCCAATTACTTTTATATTCTTATTATTTAATCAACCATTTTAAAAATGACAGTTAAAATTTATATAAAATGAGGATAATAATAAAATCC
>NW_021443382.1:0-1098 GCF_001605985.2 Dendrobium catenatum
ATATAGTAAATATAAAATATTACATTTATGCAAATATTAATATTTGAAAGAAACTAATGTAGCATTATTAGACTTTGTTTGAACAACTTTCGTATAGCTTTTGCTTTATAGACCTCAAACACAATTTTCATTTGACCACTACTTTTTGTTGCTTTCAATAATTTTTTTCGTGCTAGTAACTTGCTTTCTATAGCCGCTTTCAAAAAAATTATTTTATCCACTATAACTTTATAATCACTTTTATAAAAAGCTGCAGGCTTGCAACGGTCCTAAATAGTCTCATAGGCTTTGTTTGGGGAGGATTTTTTATTGCTTTTTAAAGAAATTATATAGTATAAAAATTTTTTATAGCAGAAAATTACTTTTAAAAAAATAAGAAAACCATCCCAAATGAAGCCTTAGTTTTTGTTTGGGATGACTTTTTGTGTGCTTCTTAAAGCAGCTATTTTAAAAATTTTGACTTTTGTAAAAGAATTGCTTTAAGAAGCACTAAGAAAGCCATCCCAAACAAAGTCCAAGGCTTCATTTCATAGAGCTTATGCTTTTATATTTATGCTTTAAAAAGCACATTTTCAACCATTTTAAATATGATTTCAAAAAAAAAAAAAAGGTAAAATTTAAAAAAGACTGCAAAACTATTATTCAAACATACATTATTTTTATTGAATGTTTTTTTGAATGCAAAAACAGCCAAAAAAGCTCCCCAAATGAAGCCTAAGATCAACTTTTTTACTTCTTCTTACATTAATCTTTTAGTTAAAAAATTAAATTTTTTTAATAAAAAAATAAATGTTTTAAGAAGTATTATGTCTCCTATTATCTTACTGTATGTTCCACCTATTGATGACTTGGATATTCTGGTGCATGTTTATCCCGTCTCTTTGCCTGTTAATTCGATGGGTGATTTGGTTATTGTTGATGCTGATGTTGTTGTTGTTTCTACTCCGATTGGCCCAGGTAATTCCCTTCCCTGTTTCTATTGCTATGAATTGTTCGGGTGGCTCACCAACTTGTGATGTTGTTTTGGGTGGGGGCCCTCTGTCTGTGGCTCCTGGTTGTGCGTGTCACGACCCGACCCGACCGGGACGGATCCCGCTC
>NW_021443383.1:0-204 GCF_001605985.2 Dendrobium catenatum
GTTATAAGGGGCCTGAATCCTATGAGATTCAGTTAGAGTATGGGAAATCTGAAATGAGCTCAAATCTGAAATCTGATATCTGTTCTGTTCCGGATCCGATGAATTCTGTTCTGGTGCTATAAGCACATTTGTTTTGGTGCCGTGAGCACAAAGGAAGGCATAAGGGGGCTGGATCCTATGAGATTCAGTCAGTGTCTGGGAAGG
>NW_021443384.1:0-350 GCF_001605985.2 Dendrobium catenatum
GATCATTGATGATGAAGTGGAGCAAACATTAAAGGATTTGAACATTCATCAATTTTTGAAGTGCCCCGCTTTCCTGCAGTGCATACCACTTCTTTTTGAGGTTCTCAAATTTTGGAGTCCTGCTGATGAAGGCTTCATCGTCCTGGGTCATGTTTTGAAATTCACTTCTGACGAGGTTGCTTTGTTGATAGGTAATATTTTGAATATGTAATTTAATGGTTTTTTTCCTCTTCTACTGGTAAGTTTCCACTCCTACTGGTTATTCTACATGTTTAATATTTTTTAATGTTAACTTTAAAATTTTTATGTTTGACATTATACAGATTTGATTTTTGGAACATTTTTCTTTG
>NW_021443385.1:0-288 GCF_001605985.2 Dendrobium catenatum
GGGGCCCACTTCTGACGTTGTTCGTAGATGGGGGCGAATCTCCGGGAAGCCTCACCAGATGTCACGCCCACATCAATCCTCATTTCTCTTCTTTCTTTTTCATTTCTCTGAGGCTTTGGCCTCCAGACTTGTTTTCCTTTCCACCGGGACCTTTCAGCAGCGAATCCCTGAACATATGGTTCAGGTTTCACGCCCCGATGTTCACCGCGTGAAATATACTGTCTTTCTCTTCTTTCTGTAGCAAAGGACAGACGCTCCTTTGGCGGGGTTCTCCTGGTCTCCATCACT
>NW_021443386.1:0-616 GCF_001605985.2 Dendrobium catenatum
GGTGACCTATTTCCACCGAAAAGCCACTGAAATTATTTCTCGTCGGAAAAAGCCCGGAAAATGAACAATTTACGCCTGTAATAGTTGATTTTATTGTAGTGAATCGAATGATTTTGTTGAGGTGAGTGGTCTTTATGACGTTGACTAAATTGAGTTGGAGATACTCAGCAATGGTGATCACACCCTTGGTCAGATCTCCAAGGTCAAGTTTGCACACTATGATCTCCACAAGGGAGAGTGGTCCTTTCCTCAAGGTCTTCTAGCGGCTACTTCTCTTTCGAACCATCCTTTGTGCTAGCACCACTTTGGCCACATAATCCCCTCGACCAAATTCTTTGATCAGAACCTATTTATGCACCTTTGATTTACTTACATGGGCATGTATGGCACAAGGTACATCCTGCATATCAATTACAAATAAAACTCCAAAAGATAGTAAAAAAAAAAACTTATTATTTATGTTTGATGATGTTTGACTCAATGATTAGCTCAAGTTAAACAAATATTTATAAGCTCATTTATTTAATGAACTAAACATAAAAAAAAGCCTTTATTTGATTGTGTTTATAACAAGGATTTAGCTCGTTTGTTAAGTTAATGAACATCTAAAAGTAGA
>NW_021443387.1:0-300 GCF_001605985.2 Dendrobium catenatum
ACAGAGATCGGAAATCCTATGACGTTTGGTGGTTGGGTAGAAATCCAGCTTCAATTGCCGGTTAGGTTGAAATTTGGCTCCAGTTGGCTGCCAGGCAAAACTCCATCGCCAGTCGACGATAAGGCCAAATTTTTGTATCAGTTGGCAATTAGGCAGAGCTCCGGCGTCGGTCATTGTCTCGGTGAAAGTCCGATGCTGGTCGAGGAGGAGTCGCTTCCTTTTCTTCCTTTTCTTCCTTCTATTCTCTTCTCTTCACTTCTTGCTTGGAGTCTTTTTCTTCCCTCATTAAGGGATCCTTTC
>NW_021443388.1:0-318 GCF_001605985.2 Dendrobium catenatum
TCAAAGTGGGAGTCTTCCAATTTCCATTAAGTGTATCTAATTCATTTCTAATCCTCAAGTTTGTACTTATTGGAATATCATTATCAATCATCAAGGTTTTTCCTTTCTCTTTTGATTTCTTGAAATTATATTCAAGTCATGTGTGTGAAACTTTTAATACATCATGCTCATTAATTAATTCTGAATACTTTTTATTCAAATCATCAAATTCATCAAGAAGAGCCATGTGATTAAAATCAATTATAGAATGATCTTTAAGAATGACTTCATACTCTTTTTTCAAATTTATAAGTTCCACTTTTAAGCTAGCATGAGTCT
>NW_021443389.1:0-1529 GCF_001605985.2 Dendrobium catenatum
TTATGTAGGAAGCCTAGGAATGACACATAAATCTGTGCTATCTACAACCGGATCATCAACGGGAATCATAATTGAATCAGGAATTGGACTAGCTGCAAAAGAACTATCCACTGCAACAACTGGAGCACTGGGTTGAACATCCATCGACTCAATCAAGACTGGAGTAGGTCTAGCTGGGACTCATTGGAGTTGGAGAATGAATTTTGGGGTTCTTGGAGATGCTGGTAAATTCTCCAACTTAGTCCTTTTTGGGACAAACATCTTCTCACGGGATTTGGGCCTCTTTCCCTTGATATCCAGATGTTTCAGAGTTTCATTCCCCTTTGGTTTGACAACTACTGAGGCCAACCTTACAGCTTTGGAAGGGGGTACCGGGGGTCTACCAACAGAATGGTGGCCTCTCTCGGACTCAGTCAACACAATACCCTCCGTCTTGGAAGAAGGAGGGTGTGGCGCCCAGTGGTATCCATCAACTAGTACTGAAGTGGCGGGCTGTCTGATATACTTCTTATTTCTCCCAACAGGTTATGGAGTCAGATTCTTCGCCTAAGACGCCTCTTCTTTTAACACTTCTTTTTGGAAGCGATGAGAGATCACTCCCTTCAACTGTTTCATGTACTGCTCCTTTGTTTGCCCAGATTGTGCAGCACAGGTATGGATTATATTTCTCAAAGCCCTTGTTTTCTACGGATGCTTTTCTTTTGGAGTCTTTTTAGTCGAGTAGTCGACCGGGCATGGTGGAGAACAGGCTATCCTAGCTATCCTCTCCTCCCCTTGAGCAGAAGCTAAGGGGTAAAAGTGGCTCCCTTCAGAAGGGGAGAGGAGGCAGGAATAGGTAGCTCCTCATCAGCCTCAGGCTCTACTTGAGCTAAAGTCTTAAAAGGCACACTTCTCTTTTCCTTAGAGATCTTCTTTCTAAGTCTCCTCAAGTAGTTCTTCTTTTGATTCTAAGTAGAAAAGTTAAGTCCATAACTAGATCCTTCCTCAAAAACAGATTTGATTTCAGTGGGAGGCTCAACAATTGGCTCAGGTTGTTTCTGGTCATCACTAATTACTGGCAAGGTGGGTGCAGATCCCACAATCAACTCAACCACTAGAGAAACTTCCTTACTGGCATCCAAATTAACAATATGGTGTCCATCCATAGAGAACTCAAGGGTACTGAATCCCATTCCAAAGATGATAGTGCTCCCTTGGTCATTAATAGTTGAGGACAACTCTCGGTTGAAAGAGAAGATCAATTGGCCAGCCATTTGAATTTTTTGAAAGTTAAAGAGAGGATTGAAATTAGATTTCTTTTTTAACAGAAGTGGAAAAGAGTTTGTTATTTAAAACCTAAGGCTTGTAGAATAGTCTCAACCTTCCAACACATGTTTAGTGGTAAGAAAAAAACACACCCAACACACGTTAAGAAGATAAAGGGACTAAATACATGCCGAAAGAAAGGTTTTCTCAAAAGGTCAACATATGTTAGCTCATAAGATGGTTGTACGGGGTAACATATGAAGATTTGGAACTTGGAGAAAATT
>NW_021443390.1:0-230 GCF_001605985.2 Dendrobium catenatum
AATGTGACATGCTTATAGTCAATTAGAGTGGCTCGATGAAATAAATCCAATAATCCTAAGATCACATAATTTCAACATTGTTAAGACCTCTAAATCCCCATCAAACGGTCCATGATCAGGGGATTCAACATAAATCATCCATCCCAACCACTCACCATTTATCATAGATATTCCTCCTTATAATGGGCCATGACACTCTAGAAAATCTATAAATAGACCCCTTCTTCCTC
>NW_021443391.1:0-442 GCF_001605985.2 Dendrobium catenatum
CTTTTCAGCTACTGAATACTCTATTTTGTTATTTTGTGAAGAATATTTCTCTGCAAAAGAAAATATGGAATACAAGTTTTTTTGCAGGTCATTAAGTGGTTTATTCAATATTAACGAGTTATTTCATTAATGGCTTTTTTGGATTTTATAGTACTTTTAGCTGCATTAATATTTATTTATAAAGTGGGGCACCGACTTTATATTGTATTGAAGACAATTATGTTATGATTTGGAAGATAATGCTTCTGTCCTTTATATCTCTAAGTATACCAGTTTTTCTTTCTTTGTGTTGGTGAGGCATCAAGAATGTTTACAAAAGACAACCAATGCTGCGAAGTATTTATTTTATGAAAAGCATCAAAATTGTATTTTGACTCTTTATTAAGGATCAAAATGTTGCCCTTTTATATTTAATGACCATTTTGGTCTATTAAGTCTTTTA
>NW_021443392.1:0-1504 GCF_001605985.2 Dendrobium catenatum
ATCATAGGATCTGGACCAGTTGAAAATGATTCCACTAGAATTTGAGTAGGTTACAGTGGGCTGACTCATCCTTGAGGACGATCAGATTACAAATGTCAACTATAAAGTTAAAATCTAGTGACAAACAGGGATGATAGTTTTGTGTCACTTTGTGGTCTGGCAGAAGTTAGGCGTGACTTGGAAATTCAGGCGTTAATTAGTAGTCCGACGAAACTCCGGGGTCACTTGGTGGTCCAGCGATACTCTAGGCCTAAGGTTGTGGTCCGTCAGCAGCGAGGGCCTCAGGTGGTGGTCAAGCAGAAGTCAAAGCCTCAGGTGATTGTCTAGCACAATTTTGAGCCTCATATGGTGGTCCAACAGTAGTTAGGGCCTCAGGTGATGGTCTAGCGGAAGTACGGGCCTTAGGTGGTGGTCCAGCAGCAGTGAGGCCTCAGGTGGTGATCCGACAAAAGTCAAAGCCTCAAGTGATGGTCCAGCATAAGTTTGGGCCTCAGGTGGTGGTCCAGCAGAGGTTTGAGCCTTTGGTGGTGGCCCGACAGAAGTCAGAGCCTCAGGTGATGGTCCAGTAGAAGTATGGGCTTCAAGTGGTGGTCCGACAGTAGTCATGGCCTTAGGTGATGGTCCAGTAGAAATCTGGGTTTTAGGTGATGGTTCAGCGGAGCTTAGGGCCTCAAGTAGTGGTCCGACGGGGCTTAGTGCCTCAAGTAGTGGTCCGGCAGATCTCCGACGGTGATCAAGGAGGCAAGGAGTCAAGAGCGATCTCCGATCTCTCTCTTTTATCCTTAGGCTTAGTGTTCTCATTTCAAGAGGAAATGTGGCTCTATTTATATATTTCTTGGAGTGGCATGGCCCGTAAATAGGTGAAAGATCAAGGGCAAATGGGGAGTGATTTAGATGGACGGTCAATGTTGAATCTCTTGATCATAGACCATTTGATGGACATTTGAATGCCTTTGTGATGTGAAAATTTTGTGATCTTCGGCTAGTTGGATTTTTCTCATCGAGCCGCTCGATTCGAGTATAAGCACGTTATATTTGGAAACCGTTTGGTAATCTAAATTGTGGTTCGAACCTTCCAACAGCGCTTCTGACCCTTGATTTGGACCCATTTGGGCTCGTATTGGGTTGAATTTGGTGTCGTCGGGTTCATATTTTTTAGACGTTCAGTTCAAGTGTAAGTTTACTAAAATCGGAGTTTGGATGGTCCCAATTTTAATTTTGAAAGTTTCCAACTTGATTTTGCCTCAAGATTAGTGCTCGATCAAGATAATTTTTCGAGGATGCATCAATAAGTAACACGAGGACCATTTTGCAAACAAAAATCAAGCATTAGGCTTCTTTTGGGACGAATTTCTTACTGCTTCTTAAAGTAGATTTCTAGTACAAAAATTTTAATGTTTATACTAAATAACTGCTTTAAGAAGCAATAAGAAAGCCGTCACAAACAAAGCCAAGAGAGAAAAAAAAATAGAGCGAGAAGCTCTTAAAATCAGGATTAGATTAT
>NW_021443393.1:0-1933 GCF_001605985.2 Dendrobium catenatum
GAAAGACTATACAAGGGCTTGGTCAGTCTATCCCTTTGCTTTGCTAGCTAACTCTAGCCCTTGACTAGAAGTTGCTCAAATTCGAGGCTAGCCAACTGAGGGCTTGACTAGATAACGTGAGAGCTTGACAAGGCCACTTAGGACTTGATACTAGTCACACTCTTCTGTAATCTTGCTAAGAGCTAGACATCTCCAGCCCTCGAGTAGTTTAGTGCCCTTGATGAACCCTTAGACATCTTGGTGGAAAGCCTAAGTAGGAGCGAACAATAATGCCCTCATTACCCATTAGTGTGGTGAGGGAAACTGTCCTTACGCAACCTATTCTCTCCAAAATCTCATTCATGTCCTATTCTTTGATATTTATTCCTTTCATTAGTTGAATGTATGTTTTTACTACTACCAATAATTACAACAACAACTATAACAATAACATCAAGCCTTTATCCCATTATGTGGGGTCCGCTACATGAATCATTTTTCTTCATTGTGTCACGTTAAAAGTCAAATATTATCATTAATTGCAACAAATAAAAAATCCTTCAATATATTTTTTTGTCATTTTAGTTTCTAGACTTTCTCCTACTATACAACAACAACACCAAGTCTTTATCCTACTACATGGGGTTGGTTACATGAATCCTTTTTCTCCATTATGTCATGTTATGAGTCATTCATATTTAAATCTAAAAAAGAAATGTCATTTCTAATATTTTCTAATGAAGTCTTTTTAGGTCTACCTCTACCTTTCTTAACATAAGTCAAATTTAATACATCTATTTTTCTAACTGGGTCATCGGAAGGCCACTGTTTTATGTGACCAAACCATCTAAGGCGACTCTCGCAAAGATTATCTTCCACTGGAGCAACTCCAACCTTTTCACGTACATGCTTATTTCCTATCATGTTTCTAAGAGTAAAGCCACTCATACTAAGCATCCTCATCTCTGCAACACTTAACTTAATATATTGCTTCTCTTTTAATGACCAACATTCTGCACCATAAAGCATTACACGTCTCTCTACCATCTTATAGAATTTTCCCTTAAGTTTAAGGGGGAGTTTTCTATCACACAACAAGTTTTGATGCATTCCTACACTTCAACCATCCAACTTAAATTATGCTAATAATATACCCGTCTATTTCACCATCACTCTAAATAATAGACCCACGATATCTAAAACGTATACTCTTATTAATGAATTGATCACCCAAAGTCACAAACCCTCCATTAGATCTATTACTACTAAAATTACAGTCTATATATATATTTTTAGATATGCTCAAATGAAAACCTTTAGACTCTAAGATTAACCTCCATAATTCAAGTTTACCTTCAAGTCCCTCTCTAGTCGTATCAACAAGAAGAATATCATAAGCAAAAAGCATACAATAGGGTACAAACCTTGCAAATGTCTAGTGAGAACATCCATGACTAAAGCAAAAAGATATGGGCTTAAGGTTGATCCTTGATGTAATCCAACAGAAATAGGAAAATACTTGGTCAAACCACCTTGTTTTTGAACAATAGTAACAACACTTGCATACATATCTCTAATGAATTGAATATAAGCATTATTAACTCTTTTCTTTTCTAAAACTTTTCGTAACACTTCTCTTGTAACTTTATCATATGTTTTATCTAAATCAACAAATATCATATGAAGATCCTTCATATTCTCTCTGTGCTTCTCCATCAAACCTCTCAATAAATGAAGCCTTCTGTCCAACTCATTTAGTTTCCAGAATACATAGAATATTTATCTTTTTATGAATTATAATATTTATTAATTCCATTAATCTGTATGTATGGGAACTTATATTTCAGGTTCATATCCTAATTTCAATTTAATGGACTAGCTTCTCTGCCCACATCCATCCATGATGTGGTAACCCTTATTTAGCTCTACACTAGGGCGCTAGTGTAGTGGTTTT
>NW_021443394.1:0-210 GCF_001605985.2 Dendrobium catenatum
ATAATGTTTAAAATTTATTCTTTATATATATATATAGAAAATAATGAAAATATAATCTACGTGGTAGGGATGATTTTCCAAATCATATTTCATATTGCATGAAAACTAGATATATAAACACAGGAAAGTTTGCAATAGCAAACGATCTGAGGACCAAGTGGCATTAATTGAGGATGATGCAGATAAGAGAGACGAAATTCTCAAAGCTAG
>NW_021443395.1:0-327 GCF_001605985.2 Dendrobium catenatum
AAATCACTGTCCATCTACATCTAAACCATTGATTTAGACTAGTGGAAGATCTGATGGCTCGTCGTAGCCATTGTTGCATATTAGTGGAAACTGCTTGCGCCACCGCCGTGTTTTCATGATTGCTAACGATTATGGACGATGTAATCGTTAGCAATAAATGTCATTGCCATTGCTATTTAATCCAACCAATCCAGAGACGACGCGTGAGCTGTTAGCATCGTCATTTTGTTTTTAATTAGTTTAATTAATTTAAATCATTTATTAAATCCAAAACATTCATTAAATCATAATAAATAAAATATTAAAAAAAAATGTGTATTTTATATC
>NW_021443396.1:0-230 GCF_001605985.2 Dendrobium catenatum
ATCTTTGGTCGAGCAGGGTTTATTTATTTCTGGGGTACAGACGTCCCATAGGAGCAAGCCCCTATGGTTAATTACATCCCAAGTTCTGATTTGGGAAAACTTTTGATTAAACTAGTGGTTTTGCTTTCTTTGGAAGTCATTTTAGACATTGGCTAAAGTTTGATTTTTGTTTTAAAATCCATAAAAGTCTTGCTTAAAGGTTTTGGCCCTTTAGGAATTTCAAGGAGAAG
>NW_021443397.1:0-777 GCF_001605985.2 Dendrobium catenatum
TTAAGGAGTGCAGACGCATCAGAAATTCATACAAAATGTCTCCAGACAATTACTTCTGAATTACTTCAAATTAAGATCTTGTTGTTTATCCTTGTTTTGATTGTTGGCATAGCCATCAATTCTCTTGCAAAGTCTTGAAATTGTAAGGAAATTTACCTTAGAATGAGACTAAGAAACGCTTACGATGATTGTAATTCGCCAAAGTTATGTAAGAAAGCTTATGTTTTTTTGAAAAACGGTTGAATTTTTGTTCTAATGGATGAAACTTCATTCTTATGTTTTCATTAATTCTGAAGGTTTAAAATCTTGTATCAAAGCTTCAAATCATTATAGCATTCTAATTGTGGCGCCCATCTTTATCATTCAAAAAGTTTCGGTAGCCATCAAATCATTCTGAAGATTTAAAATCTTGTATCAAAGCTTCAAATCATTAGAGCCAAAATAGATTATTGAGTTAATACCAAATTGCTATTAAAAATAACATGAAATGTTTGCTGCAACTTCATCGCTACAAAAAACAGTTTGGAAATCCTGCAACCGCAATGGCTACCGAATAATAAAGTGAGGAAATGTTTACAAAAAACAATAGTTTGCTGCAACAGCAATGGCTACCAAAAACAGTTTGGAAATGTTTGAATGGCTACAAAATTTGTATCTTAATGGCTACAAAAAATAAACAGTTTGCTGCAACTTCAATATTCGCAACAGTTGTCTTCATGATCAGCACGTCTAATTGGCAATTTTTCACGTGGAGCTGAAGTAGTCGGCATCTCAAAT
>NW_021443398.1:0-214 GCF_001605985.2 Dendrobium catenatum
TGGTTAAGAGGAAATGGGATAAAAATGGTATTAATAAAACCCAACATGAGGATGGTTCTTTTATTGAGAATAATGCAAAAATTCTTAATTTAGCTATCCAACACTTTCAAAATGGTCTCAATAAGAATTTTAACCCGATTCAAATTACTTATCACTCCTTTATTCCTAACCTTATTACCTAAGAGGATAATGTGACTCTTTCTAAACCTCCTTC
>NW_021443399.1:0-280 GCF_001605985.2 Dendrobium catenatum
CCTTAAGTTTAAGTAAAGAGAAAGAAGTTTCTGTTGCAATTGAAAGAGGGAAGAGCCAAGGGGAAATCTGAAATAAATTTTCAGATTTAGTTTGAAGGTTGGAGAGTTAATGAGAGAGGAGAGAATTAGAGAAGAAGAGAGGGTATGGGGAGGGATGCCGGAGGCAAGATTATGGGGAGAGGGTTTAAATTTGTTTCCACAATTAAGGGGCTCACTTTGGAAACAATTTTAAATAAAAGGATGGGGAATTTCGGCTAAGGAGGTGGAGGGGGAAAATAGA
>NW_021443400.1:0-315 GCF_001605985.2 Dendrobium catenatum
AAGGCACACCCAAGTAAGGAGAAGGGTGAGGAGAAACAAAACCTCAAAAGGGATAAGAGTAAGAAGCAATTTCAAAAAGCATTCTGGGAGGATTCTATATCAGATTCCTATAAAACTAAACCTGAGGAGGAGACAACAAACTTGTGCTTAATGGCTGAAAATAATCTTGGTCAAAGTGACCAAGAAGAAGTATGTGAACTAATCTATGAGCAACTCCTTGAAGTTTCTAAAAACAATACATGCATCATATAGGAAACTTAAGAAAACTCATGCTAATTTGAAATTAGAATTTTTTAATTTACAAAAAGAGCATGA
>NW_021443401.1:0-237 GCF_001605985.2 Dendrobium catenatum
ATACTTTTTTTTTAGATTAATTTACTTGATATAATAATTTAGAGGCGTTATAATAATTGAATTAAGATAAATTTGAAAGTTATTAAAATTATATTAAAATGTTTGAAATATAAAATATTTACCTGTAGTAATAATTAGAAAATAAATTTAATAATTTTTACATTCATAGTGATATCATTTATATTAAAATATTTTGAAAAAATTTTCTAATTCTGATTTTAAATTTATTCTCTCTAG
>NW_021443402.1:0-293 GCF_001605985.2 Dendrobium catenatum
TCTCTTCCACCAATCCCTGGTGCGGTAGAGAACCATCATCCTTTTACACTCTCCAAGTGTCGGCAGAGAACTGTTGTCCTTCCACACCCTCCAAGTATCGATAGAGAACTATTATCCTTTCACACCCTCTAAGTGTCATTAGAGTATTGTCTTCCTTTCACACCCTACAAGTGTTGGCAGAGTACAATCAACTTACTTCAAAGATCTTCCCTTGAGCAATTGGAAAGAAGAAAAGAGGAGTTAGAACCAAAAACACAAAAAGATCCTTACCTATGAGTAACCTTGTGAACCCT
>NW_021443403.1:0-218 GCF_001605985.2 Dendrobium catenatum
TGGGTTAAAAAAAATGATATTTTTAAATAATTTAAAAAAAAAAAAAATTTCTTTAGTTGTTGCAATAGCTTCACAATCACTTTTATAAAATGTTATGGTCATTCTAAAGAGATCCTTAGAAGACATTTACACTTTTTGGTGAAATTAAAATGATCCTTGATTTTCTTTTTATTTGATAGTTTTTAAATTTAAATGTTTATTTTTTATATTTAATTCTT
>NW_021443404.1:0-996 GCF_001605985.2 Dendrobium catenatum
TATATATATTCTCTCTCAAATTCAAAAAAAATCTAAAAGTTTAGTGCCACAACGACGTCCACAAGCTCAGCATCGTAATGCTCATTTAGTTAATTTCTTGGAATTTAGGGAAATTTAAAATTGAGGTTATTATAGCTCAGTTGGTGCTTTGGGATCCTTAAAGTTTTAGAGTTCTCTTGAATCTTAAGCCAAAATCCTCCTCCATGTAGAGTGTGTGAGCATACTTATAGATTTTTTAGAGTGACATGGCTCGTAAATATAGCCAACATTCGTACACTCCATTGAACGTGACAGTTGACACATTGATTTCCTCTCATCTTTTTTCATCATTTAAGTACATTAATGTTGTAAGAATTACTTGATCTTGGGCTCGTTAGATTCATCTAATTGAGATGCTTGATTTAATAATATGCATGTAAAAATTGAAGATCATTTGGTTTTCCAATTAATGCACTAAAGTTTTCAATTACACCTCAAGTCCTCCATCTATGCTCATTCAAACATGAATCTATCATTGGATTTGTCTCATCGAGAGTTCAATTTACCTTCAAGTTTACTTAAATTAGAGTCTGGATGATCTTGAATTTAATTTTAGAATTTTTCAATTCAAATATCTATTGAGATTCATGATTGATCAAGGCGATATTTAGCAAGATTTCAAATCCAAATGATATTGATGTTAGAATCCCTATGATTTCGCCATAATCTTTTCACTTCATTTTTTTTTTAAAGTTGCCACTTCTTTATTTTATCATTTTTGGGGGGAAAACTTCATTTTTTTTTAAAGTTGCCACTTCTTTATTTTATCATTTTTTTGGGGGGAAATATGAGGGCCTTTCTCACCCATAAGAACTAAGATAACAACTTGGATAACACCAAAAATTAACCAAATTTGATTAGTGAAAATTAAACAAGATATACAAGAGTTCAAAACAATAACAAAATATTAAAATAATAGTGCAAAGTCTCAAAAAAATCTATGACGAGCTTATAAAT
>NW_021443405.1:0-337 GCF_001605985.2 Dendrobium catenatum
AAACTTCATTTTAAACCCCTTTAACGTAGTAACACCCTAAGGATAAAAATTAAGTACCCATATAACAAACTTAAAAAAATTCTAAGAGCTAGGATAAATCTCTGACTGATATGAAAACCTCAACATTTAAACTTAGTCACATCCTAAACCTCCCAGAATTTTCTAGGATTTTTTAGGAGCTTTTAGACCACTTAATTAATCAACCCTAATTTACCTGGTAATTAGGCCCCTAGTAATTTCATAAAATTCTAATAAATCCATTTTAAATCATAAAATTTCTCATAATAGCTCAAAATCTCCAGAATTCAGTCCTTAACCTTAAATAATTAGGATGCCT
>NW_021443406.1:0-202 GCF_001605985.2 Dendrobium catenatum
TCTCTCTTTCTCTCTGTCTCTGTGAACTGACGGAAGGTGGAGAGGCTTGTGATCGTGGAAGCAGAGGGAGGAGGAGGTCGTGGGAGAGGTGTCGGGCTGAACAGAGTTTTGGCTCTGTGTGTGTGGAGTCGAGCGTGGAGAGCAGCGACGGGAGAGAGTCGTGGGCAGCGAGAGAGATTTGCTTCGGGAGCAGAGAGGGATC
>NW_021443407.1:0-249 GCF_001605985.2 Dendrobium catenatum
TTTCACTTCTAAGAAACAAAAAAAGTTTCCTTTGAAATGTTTTATCAGGAACAATTTTTTTTTCCAAAAAGTAAAGATATATATACGTGTTTTGTTATACTATTATAACCAGTTTGATTATTATTATTATTTTCAGATTTCTTCTGTAGCATATGCTGCAGAACAAGACGATGACATCCAAAATAGGAAATTTGAATATGAAGAAAATACCAATTCGATCTTTTAACTTGAGGTCTCTGTCCACTGTCA
>NW_021443408.1:0-1747 GCF_001605985.2 Dendrobium catenatum
TCAGCACTGTCATCACTAAGGGGGTCTTCATTTGAATTATCATTATGATGAACTGCTCTCTCCCCTTCCTCCTCTCCTATAGAGTCCAATATCTCCTAATCAGCTCCTTCCTCAATATCAATTATCTTTCTCTTCCCTAAATATTTTTGAACAATATCAAAATGAATAATAGTGTAATACATTAATAAAATCTAAGAAAAATATATTATTTATATACATTTTTTGATTTGTTCTTAAGTTGTGGTGGATGTAGATGCTTTATGACCATCAAAGAAATCAACATTTAAATCTTTATATTGTAATTCAGATGGCATCATTTCAACTTCATCATCTACAAACCACTCATTATCAGATGTCACATCCTCACAATGCAAAAAGTCTTCATCATCTATTAATCTTTTTATCTTCAAGTTTCTGTCACTGAGTCTCCTATTGTACATAATATACACCAGTGAATTCATCCTCAATATTGACAAATGATTTCTCCTCTTTATATGTATTTGGTTGTAGGTACCCCAATTTCTTTCATAGTTAGATGAAGAGCATGTCAAGCCAAAAACTTTCATAGCAAAACACTGCAATTATGGAGTCTTTTCACCAAATTGAATCCACCACTCAACTAATATTTAAATAAGAGAGTTTAATTAATGCTCAAAAAACAACTTTTACATAAATATTTAAAACATTTAATGAAATTATATGAAGATTGTTTGTCAATTGTATCGTTTGCTTGTTGTAATCCAAAAAAGCCTTTTTTATTCCTATAGGTACTAATTGCATGTCAGCATTTGATCTTTCAGTTGCATTACTTATCAGCCGATCCATGCAATAATACAATCCTAACTTAATTTTAAGGTTTGTAGACTTGTTCTTTGCATATTGATACTGAGGGTTTAAGTAATAGCCTGATGCATGCAAGTGTTGGTGAAGTTGTAGCTCCCACCTATTATCAATAATATTCCAAATTTTTCTAAAGCTTCCCTCTTCATCTCCTAAGTTGGAGGCAATCATCTCTTTAGCTTCATCCATAAAAATTGTAGATGAAACCCATTGCATGCTTCTTCTCTGCATCCACCATTCTTAAAAATTGAACCAAAGGTTTAGTGGTTGTAATGACGTACAAGATACTTTGCCAAAATTTGTCATTTAAAATAAATTTTATATTCTCTGTTCCCTCAGCCTTCTTCGCCCAAGCACAACTCAATCATTTTGTAGATGTGAACATAAACTCTAAAGGTTGTCTAGCATCCAGCATACTCTCTAATGTCAAGTAAGCGATAACAAATCTTGTTGCTGTTGCTTTAGAATTTTTTTCGTTGAAAATTTCCTCATAAGAGCTATAACCCAAGAGTGGTTGTGAATAAAATTGGTTATTTTTTTTGCTTTGGTAAGTGCATTCTTATGTTTAGGTAGCTCCCCAAGTTTCTCAAAAATCAGATCTATGGAATGTGCAGCACATGGAGTCCAATATATATGTTTCCTCATCTCTATAAGTTTTTTTCCTTGCATCCTTGTAAGCACTTGCATTATCTGTTAGATGGTAGATCAAAATTTTTTAATTTCCTTAAAACTAACTCAATAAATTTGAAAGAGCCAATATTATTTAAAATATCTATAAACTAATATAATAAATATAGATATCTTTCTTCTTGAGCCTCACATCTATCGTAGACATTTCCGCCTCTTATACTCATTTGATTATCCTAAAATTTTCTAAAAGAAAATTTAGAGCAACATAAAATCAAAG
>NW_021443409.1:0-201 GCF_001605985.2 Dendrobium catenatum
TACCGAGCTCAGAACTGTTCAGTACTGCTCGGTACTTAGTACTTCACAGTACCGAACTCAATACTGTTCAGTACTATGAATATCGAATGTAAGCTGTGTTCGATGACCTGACCCAATAATTCCATCTCAATCTAAGAAAGAAAGAATAAAATTTTAATAATTTTCTAATTAATTAGTTAATTATTTTTTAAAATAACTTAT
>NW_021443410.1:0-226 GCF_001605985.2 Dendrobium catenatum
AGTTCCAAATTTCATTTCAAATCTGTTGAGCCCAAACCCAAACCCTAGGTCAACCTGGTTGACCAAGTCAACCAAGGTTGACCAAATAGGCCTTTAAGGGTTCAAATAGGGATTTTGACTAAGTTGGCCTTCTCAGACCTGGGGACCACCTCCAGTGGTCTCCAAATATTATTCCAAATTTGTCCAGCTCAGACTTACCCCTTGGGTCAACCTGGTTGACCCAGTC
>NW_021443411.1:0-305 GCF_001605985.2 Dendrobium catenatum
GTCGACCCTATCAACTTGCTGATAGGGGATCGGGTTTTGTAGGCTTCATGCCCTTATTTAGTGAATTCTCTTGATTATAAGCCTTGAAGGCCTAATATGAATGTATTAAAACAAATACACCGATTGCCACAACCGTGTATTTGTTTGAGAGTTCGAACCCTGTCGACTTCTACTGATTCGTTTAGAAGAATCAGGTTTGAACTTGAATTCACTTATTGACCCGCGCAGCTTCCCTAGATGTCACGTGTGTACCAATAACACGCTCGCCGGCCCGTGCGGGTGTTTGGGAGGCATTTTATACTTAA
>NW_021443412.1:0-248 GCF_001605985.2 Dendrobium catenatum
GCCAATTTGAACATGAAAAGGGGACATATAAAGAATCTAGAGGACTTTGAACAAACAGGAAGTGAACATTCAAATGAACATGCAAATACTCCAGAAGACTTCGAATAATCATTTGAACATACATTCGGACTTAAATTAAAAGGAATTAAGTGTGAAGGACACTAAAATTGAACAAGACTAGGACTGCAGGGGACTTGAACAAGAAACAAATACTTTGATTTGGACTGGATCCGGATTCGAACAAAGCA
>NW_021443413.1:0-213 GCF_001605985.2 Dendrobium catenatum
CGATCGAAAGAACGAACCAAAAAATGGATTCTAGGGCATCATCCATAGTTCACTGCAGATGTATGTTTTCTAGACCGTTGATCACACGATCAACGGTCTAGATCTAGCCACTCCGCGCCTTGGTTCGCCCGTGTATTTAGTCTAGAGTTCGATCGATCGACCGGCTAGATCAGGGCCGTCCGTTTGGAACAGTTGGATCGGACCTCCGCCGTT
>NW_021443414.1:0-200 GCF_001605985.2 Dendrobium catenatum
AGCTCCTATATATATATATATATATATAAAATAGCTTTTTTACTAATTTTTTTTTTAAAATAGCAGGAAAACAATAGCTAAATAGAAATTTAATTTTTATTTGAAAAGCCAAACTGTGTTAAAGCTGCTCCAAACGCAACTTAAATTACTATCTTCCATTTATGACTTGTTCTATAAGGTACTGGCTGCTGCAAGCTTAA
>NW_021443415.1:0-243 GCF_001605985.2 Dendrobium catenatum
AACATCCTAAGCTAAATAGCATACTATTTCATAGGATTCAAAAGGGTCGAAACAAATACTATATATAGTAATTTTTTTTCAGTAAAGTATAAAGAAAAAAGAAATATAAAATGAGTACTATAAAAATGTCTAATCTTTTTATAAGACTAAGAACATTAAAGTTAGAAATATCTGATGATATTCTTGTGCATCTATTCTTAATCTCTCTTCATTTACAATTTAGCCGTTTTAAGATATGTTACT
>NW_021443416.1:0-304 GCF_001605985.2 Dendrobium catenatum
TTTGTTCAACATTAATCACATAATTAAATGATAATGCCATTTAAATTTTATTATATTTAACAAAATATCATTATCTTCATAATTTCAATAATAGTTTAATATTTATTTAACAACTATATATTTATATCAAATAAACTGGCTTGTAAATATCATAATAATGTTAATAATAAAATATTACATTGTAGATATTATAGAACGACATTAATTAATGATTAAAATATGACAAATTGTACTATAGAATTCTTCCAAGTCCATTAATAATAAGATAATTGAAGGGTTGATGAAGAGAAAATGATTGAATAGT
>NW_021443417.1:0-239 GCF_001605985.2 Dendrobium catenatum
ATACCGTAGGAGAGGAGCTCAAGAAGAAAGGTAATTACGAATTTATTTGAGTTTTATGTTAATTGAGTTTTCAAATTAGACATTAGATAATTTAAGTTTTATGGAGATAGATTTAGACATTAGATAATTTAACCTACCGTTCGACCTCTTTTCCCGCCTCGCCTACGCGAGCTCACCGGGCTAGGTCGTGACAAGTATATCATAAAGAAGACCAAAATCTAAAATGGAAATGACCTTAA
>NW_021443418.1:0-277 GCF_001605985.2 Dendrobium catenatum
CTTTCTAACACAAAAATTAAATTTTTTGTACTAAAAAGTTGTTTTAAGAAACAGTAAAAAATCCGTCCCAAATGAAGCCTAAGGGGATGATTTGTTCACTGTGATACTATTACTTTTTGTTCAGGATGGCTAAAAGAAGTTTTTTTTTTTTTTTTCCGGTCAAAAAGACAAGCCTTTAGATTAGAGAGAGTCACCTTAGATGGTTTGGTCACATAAAACGGCAGCCTTCCGATGACCCAATTAGGAGAGTAGAGGTATTAGATTTGACTTATGTTAA
>NW_021443419.1:0-210 GCF_001605985.2 Dendrobium catenatum
TATAATTTATTAATATAATTAATTATAATTTAATTGCAAATAAATGTAATTAATTAAGTATGATTATAATTATAATTAATTACGGCTAATTAATGTTAATTATAATTAATTAAATAAAAGAAAATCTCTCCCTCTCTTATCTCGACTGGCGTGTCGGGCAACAAATCACCTATGCATGCTTTTGTTGAGCGTGGTAGGAGGGAACCCGGT
>NW_021443420.1:0-3779 GCF_001605985.2 Dendrobium catenatum
CGGAACGGAGCTCGGCTAGAGGCGTCGGCACAGGGAAATGGAGGAGGCGTTGGAGGTCGATCGCGGCTTAGAGTCGAGAGCAGAGGAAGAGGAAAGGAGGAGGGGTTTCGGCCTGGTGGAGTTCGGTCGTGGGAGATTTGCGAATGGAATCGGGGGAGAGCGAGAGCAGCGATCGTGTGTCGAAGCCTTCAGCTGGTGCGATATTTAACGACTTGAATCGAGCGGGATTTTCACACAGGGATGGGCAGCTATCGCGTATCCGAGACGGCGCCGAATAGCAGAGTTATGGGGGACAACTGTAGAAGTGACGAGAGCAACGATTCGGGGTGGATTTGGCTACAGGTAATCATTTTGAGCCCCCATTTTTTATTTCATTGTCTTTTTCCTTTTGGCTTAACCGTGGAGGTCAACATTTATGTATAATTAAAATATGAACAAAACTTTATTTGTTTGTGGTAATTTATAATTTAGAATATGTTATTATTGAATTATTTAGAATGGTCGATATTTAACGACTTGAATCGAGCGGGATTTTCACACGGGGATGGGCAGCTATCGCGTATCCGAGACGGCGCCGAATAGCAGAGTTATGGGGGACGACTGTAGAAGCGACGAGAGCAGCGATTCGGGGTGGATTTGGCTACAGGTAATCATTTTGAGCCCCCATTTTTTATTTCATTGTCTTTTTCCTTTTGGCTTAACCGTGGAGGTCAACAAATGCCCCCCAACAAATGTGGTACGCTTCTAGAGCGAATCACACTTGTTGTAAGCTGTTTGACCATATGGATATCTAGATATTTGTTCTAGATGTCACACTAGGGTTTCAATTAGTGGATCTCCAAAAGTTCGTTTGGATGTCACTCTAAGATTTTCCTTTAGTGGATCTCCAAAATTTTACTTGGATGTCACACTAAAAGTTTCTTTCATAGACCTCTAATAGTCCCTCTTTATGCCTTTGTAGATCCCGTAGATGCACTTGTTGTCAAGAACCTGCTTCAGAATTTCTACAGTTACTCTTGAGCTCAGGTACGCTTTCTTCCCTTCTCTTTTTTTTTTTTTTTTTTTTTAAGTTTTGATTTTGTACTCGTACTGACACTGCTTTGTATTTTGTGCAGGCTACTACAAGGAGAGGATCCGAGCTTCAGCCAATTTACTGCTTCAGGAGACCTCAGTATTGGTACGTTTTTACTTTGTTTGTACTGTCCTTTTCTTTCTTTAGCTGGTTTCTGACACCTTTTTTTTTGTTCTGCACAGGTTTCGAGAGGAGCGGGATACTTGTTCGTGAGCCACCTCAGGAGACCGCTGTTTCAGGTACAAGCTTCTTTTTTGTAGCTTCTTACATATGTTCTTTATGATTCTTCTTCTTTCTGCTGACTTCTCTTTTGCTTTGTGCAGATCCTAGAAATGCAGAACACCTGGCCTTTGGAAAGAGAAGAATGTGGACTTCCTCTTCAGACGTAGTTTAGGAGACAAATTTTCGTCCTCTGTGAAGGACATTGTACCTTTTCTTTTCTTTCAGCTGATGTAATCTTGTAAAAAGATGTAGTCCTAAAAAGATGTAGTCCACAACTTTGTATATGAATTCTGAACTTAATAAAATAAAGTTATTTTATAAATTCAGTTGTTGACAAGCTCTCTTTTTACTGCTTTTGAGACTTCTATGGTTGTACTCTGACTTGTGCTCATAGTATTTTAAATATTTATTTGGGGATCTCGGCATGCGGCGCGATGTCGACCCAAATAAATATTTAAAATGCCCCCAATCTTTAGGGACATTTGTAGATATTATTCGGGATGCTTCTTTTCGTGGTTTTAGACTGAGTCACGAGATTTTGGTTCTTCTGTCCTGTGCTTTGTGCTGCGGACATTGATGAAGAATTACCTGATTTGTCTTTACTGACTTGTCAGGTGATTGTTGTACCTTCGGCCCTATGCTTTCTTGTTTCGGCGGGCTTGTTGAAGGAGTAGATGCCGGTGACCTAAACCCTTAGATTTGTATTAGGTCGGTGGCGAAAAGTCATCGGTCCAGAGCTTTGTGCATAACGGACTTGTTGATGACGAAATCCTCTTAGTTCAGCCTTAGGCTTTTCACGAACTTTGGGATGATTTTCTTCGGTCCTTTGCTTTGTGCTTTGGCGGACTTGTTGAAGAAAAATTCCTTCGATCCTCGCTTTGTGCTTTACGGATTTGTTGAAGGATTTACAGGTTCCGGAAACAATTGATAGTACCGAACATAGGTAGTATCTTGATCCTTAACCATTTGAGAAGACTTTAATCTGAATCACTTGAGTTCATCAGATCGGAAGAGCTAGAATTTGATAGCTCTTTGTCCTCTGGTTGCTGAAATGGGGGTTCCTCTACTGCGGCCTTTCTTATGGCTTGTTGAGTAGATGGAGCTGCCAGCGATCCGGCCATATTTGGGCTTGTTGGATCCGACCTCTTACACCCATTCAGGCTTCAGACTTGAGCTATGGGAATTGTGCTCCCCAATGCTGATTTTGCTGAAGTTGACAGATTTGGAGTTATCCTTTGTGGTTTTAGATTTCGGAGCCTACGAACATTTGGTAGTTGCTTGAGACTCATCCTTCCACTGGAACTTTTGATTCTCCAGTCATTTAGGAGAATTTTGTAGACTACGATCACTCGAATTGGTCGAGTCAAATTGGCATTCATTCTTCCTATATTCCCTACTGACGGGTTGACGAAGTGGGGGTTCCGCTACTACGGCCTTTCTTATGGCTTATTGAGTAGACAGAGCTGCCAGCGATCCGGCTATATTTGGGCGTATTGGATCCGACCTTTTACACCCATTCGAACCTTAAGCTTTAGGCTGTTGAAAGACTTTAAGCTTCCTTGGCTCAATTTTGTAGGAGTGTGTAGCCACAAAAATCACTTTCTTGACCTTTGAGTCTTGGTTTGTTGGAGAAGGTGTTATCTCGATCTTTTGAGAGATCACCTGCATGTACTTTGAAAAACAAGTATTTGTATTCTTTAGCACAAAACAACATTTGAATTTATAATTTTAAATATTTATTCGGGGATCTCGGCATGCAGCGCGATATCGACCCGAATAAATATTTAAAACGCCCCTATCTCGCAGGGACATTTTAGAATGGAATAAATTTGGAATATAAAATTTTAAATATTCATTTGGGGATCTCGGCGTATAGTACAATGTCAACCCAAATGAATATTTAAAATGCCCCGTGTCTTGTAGGGACATTTTGGATTGGCTTTTTGTCTTTAAGATTTTAAACATTTATTTGGGGATCTCGGCACGCAGGGCGATGTCGACCCAAATAAATATTTAAAATGCCCCCAGTCTGATAGGGGATTTTGAAAAGCATTCTTGCCATACAAGAGAATTTCAAAATATAAGCAAACATGCATATAAAATTTTGATTATCACAAAATACATCAGATATGGAATTTTCATGCGTGATATTTCTTTAAATGTCGACCGTTGATTAGCGGCATAGGCCTCTGACCGTTCAGATCGATCAACTGATATGCTCCTCATTGATACACCTTCTCGATGACGAAGGGGCCTTCCCAATGGGATACGAATTTGCCACCGATTTTTCGATGTGGATTGATTGGTCTTCTCAGCACCAGGACCAATTCCTCTTCTTGAAATGATCGAGGACGCACCATACGATCGAAGGATTTTGCCATTCTCCCTCGGTAGATTTCTAGATTTTGTTGAGCTTGTAACCTGAGTTGATCAAGTGCGTCGAGCTCCTCCATTCTGAGGCGGGCATTTTGCTCTTGAGTGAGAT
>NW_021443421.1:0-231 GCF_001605985.2 Dendrobium catenatum
AAGGAATTTAATCACATTTGTGCTCTATCATGTAGAGAAAAGGGAAACAAATAAAGTCTAATATCATCATCATAGACTCCATTATACAATAATGTAGCATAAATCTCTAGAAATCTAGCTATATATAGGTTGGGATCCTCGACATGAGTTCCCCCAAATTGTGAATTTTAAACCATTTTGATGATCAAGAGTTTGAGTTAAAAGTTGTTAGCTTTGATTTTTATTCTTTGT
>NW_021443422.1:0-322 GCF_001605985.2 Dendrobium catenatum
CATCTCTACAACACTTAACTAAGTATTATGCTTCTCTTTTAATGGCCAACATTCAACACCATAAAGCATTGCAGGTCTCACCGCCATCTTATAGAATTTTCTCTTAAGTTTGAGGGGGACTTTTCTATCGCACAATATGTCTAATGCATTCCTCCACTTCAACTATCCAACATGAATTATATTGATAATATCCCAATAAATTTCACCATCACTCTGAATAATAGATCCAAGATATCTAAGACATGTACTCTTATTAATGACTTGATTGCCTAAAGTCACAATCCTCTCACTAGGTTTATTACTACTAAAATTACACTATATA
>NW_021443423.1:0-246 GCF_001605985.2 Dendrobium catenatum
CTCAATCAAACTTAGGTCCAAATCCAACGGCCGACTCATTTCAATAAAATTTAATTGATAGGAATACAATTAGTTTATAACTTTATCGCAAACAAAAACTTCAGAAAAAAACCAGCAAGTTGGTAATATAAGAAGAAGCCAAACCAATAAGCATTTGTTTCCTTCGTTATAGGATAAAAAATTTAATTGACCTCTTCTAACATCTACCCTTAAAATAATGACATAACATAAACTAAATTCTTAATT
>NW_021443424.1:0-221 GCF_001605985.2 Dendrobium catenatum
AGATTTCTCGCGTTTTCTTCCTGTTTTTCCCTGATTCCTGGCTGGTTACTGCTGTGGACAGCAGTTTGGCATTGGCTCGTCTTGGTTTTGGGTAAGAAACGAAATCCAAGTGTTTCCTATCAAATTGGTATCAGGGCAAGATCCGGGCGGTGGAGGGCTATTTTCTCCATTGTTTCGCTGCAGTTTTTTTGCTGATTTTTGGAGGATCCGGAGGCATCTCG
>NW_021443425.1:0-1175 GCF_001605985.2 Dendrobium catenatum
GAAAAATCATGCTTCTTGTATTTCTTTTTGTTGGGTGACTTTATGAGTTGTTTTGTGATAAATTTTATGATATTTTCTTAGCTTTACCCCACTCCAAATGAAGTAGAGAAGCACTTGATTGTTGTCTTGTGTCAAAATTGCTTTGGTTGATTACTTATGGAAGGATTTCTATGCATTATTTCATTTTGTAGAATTTTCATAAGATATTGTTTTGGGGCAGATAAATTTGGTGAGGTAAATTGGTGTTGGAAATTTCTATGGATCTTTCTTTTTGTGATTTATCTTGCATAGGTTGTCTCTCTTTCATTAATATTTGCTTCTAAAATATAAGATAAGAAGAATGTGATAGATAGAAAGGAATTTTGTTTTATTTCTAGTTTTGGGAGCTTGAGTTTCCCTTGTTGCTTTGAGTTTGGTAGAGAATAGTTTGTGTAGTGGAGTCGGGTTATAATCTTGGGAAACTGTTTCCCTTTTGTTATTTTGAATTTTATTTAGAGGGTAGTTAAGTTGTTTGAGTTGAGTCTTATTCAAGTGCTTGATTTGGAGTGTGGGGACAATAAATGGCATTAAAACCCCTCTCTCCTGTTCATTTTACATTGAATAGGAGTGAAGGGTGTTTTAGAGACATGCTTGGCTTCGAAGAAGCATGCCCAATAACAAAATGCCCACATTCCTTTATTATTTTGTCTTCTCATTTCTCCCTCTCTTTTTGGTATTTTGTAGTTTTCGTTCTTCTTGCATTTCTACTACTCTTCTACTTAGTGTCTTATTTCACTTATAGATCACTAAATATATTAATATATGTATGAATGTCTAGAAGGATTAGAAAAACATCTCCTTTCGTTCCCTATAACACTAGTGACAACTAAGGACAAAAATTAAGGATCGAGTCTTAGATAACATAGACTTAGGATGTATATATGTTTCTTATAGGATAGAGACATCAAAACTTAAATTTAGTGACACATTTTCCTAGATCTAGTATTCCTTAACTCACCAATAATCAACCAATGAAAGTTAATCTTAATTTAATGTTTAACAAATACACTAAAACACTTAATTTATACTCGAACCATAATTAATATTTCATAATCTCTAAAATACAAACCTAAAATTTAAAAGATGTAGATTGAGTTATGACAACAAATCTAAACTAAAATTCATTAAGCTAAAAA
>NW_021443426.1:0-543 GCF_001605985.2 Dendrobium catenatum
TTTGTGGTGTATTTGAAAATTATCTAAATCTAAGAAATTCTAAATGCGCCAAATTTACATCAATGGTGTATTATAAATACACTAGAAATGTATGTTACGTATATTTTGCTCAAACCTAAAACCAATATGCTAAAACCCCTGTATTTATTGAAACTATTGTTATTTTAATATATCATTAAAAAAGTATTTGAAGAACTTTATCCATAGAAATTTTGATTATGAAATATAATTGATATGGGTAGATGAATAGTGAATGATACATTGCTCACTTATAATTAAAAATTGGTTGTCATTGAAAATAAGCATCATTCAATATTTCATAATATGAAGAATAAGTTGTTTGTCGTCATATATTTTATTTTTATAGTCATAAATTATAACATCTTTTTAAACTATACAAGAATAAAAAAGATCAAAGAGTATTTTAAAATTAGCCAATTCATGCTCTTTTTGAAGAAAAAAACCATTACTCTACCACACACTCTTACTAGTATGCCAAAATAATAATTGTTTTATCTAATATAGTTTCAAGAGGCAAAATGA
>NW_021443427.1:0-397 GCF_001605985.2 Dendrobium catenatum
GCTTGGCTTGCTTCCTTTCCCAACTCTCATTATTTGGCTAGGAATAGCTTGGTTTCAGACCATTCGCCTTTGTTCTTGAAGAATAATATCAAAAGGGTTGGCAAAAAAAGGTTCATGTTCAAAAATTACTGGTGCAAATTCCCGGATTTTTGGGATTTACTGTTAGCTACTTTTGAAATACCTACTGTTGGTAACCCAATCCATAGCCTGTATCAAAAGCTTAATGCCTTGAAAGAAGGTATTAAAGGAAAGAATTGGGAATCCTCATCTTTTCTTGAAGTTAAATGCAAGGAGCTTTCTACGACTCAACAATATTATCAAAACCTTGTTGATATGGACCCTCTTAACTCTGTGCTCTGTGGTAATCTTAAAAAGGTCAATTTAGATCTTGCGTTCT
>NW_021443428.1:0-205 GCF_001605985.2 Dendrobium catenatum
AATCAAAGTTTAAATGCATCATGTTCATCTTGGTGAATAACAAATAATCAATTATCGTGATGACTTCCATCATGTTGGAGAATTTTTATATCCTCAAACGGATTGCATATTTTATAATCGGGTACGGCATAAGAACATGATATATCTCCCCGAAGGGTAAAAATATCGTTTCCTTATGGACTCAATTATAAAATTTACAATTATT
>NW_021443429.1:0-751 GCF_001605985.2 Dendrobium catenatum
ATAATTTATTATAAAATCCTTCCATAGAATATTAGGTTCACTTCTACTTTGTTCATGATTGTTATGTTTTGTTGTGATTGTAATTTAGTGTCTAAAAGGGTTAGAAACATTGATTTGTCATCCTATAATCTAGTGAGACTAGGGACAACAATTAAGGACTTGGTCTTAGTAAATTTAGATCAATCTAGGAAGAACTCCATACACCATCCCTTTTGGGATTGAACATAAACATAGAAAACTAGTGTCATATACCCTTTGGTCAAATTCACCTTGATTGGACATTATTCAATCCTATAATAACTAGTAGATTAGGGTTCGTCTTTTCTTTTGCTTCAACAAACTCCAAATAAACCAAAAAAATCTTAAAAGTCTAAACTCAATCTCAAATCACTATAATCCTTCCAACATAATAAGTTCAATAATTAAAAATCTCAAAAGTTTCCAAAACACTTGGGAATCCCTCCTTAGGTCATTCCTGACCTTTGGAGATGTTTCCGAGAAGTTGAGAACTTATTTGGGGCAAAACCATAAAAGGGCATTTATATTATAACGAATTTCAAAAATTCCGTTAAGAAGTATCTGAAACTTCAAATAAGGTTCGATTACGTGAATAAATGAGAATTCAGAATTGCAAACTCCACGTTGCAGTTCAACTCATAATGATAGCCTAATTTTATTAAACTCCAGACCAAACTTCCAATAGAAAGTCAACATTTTAAGTCTACCTTAGTCAGGGTCAAAACTCTAAAAA
>NW_021443430.1:0-821 GCF_001605985.2 Dendrobium catenatum
CAAAGAGTATAGGCTAGAGTTGCTTTCCCGAGTGAAAAAGGTATATTGGAATCTCCGAACGAACACTTCGAATCTGTATGCTCGTGCTTTCCGGGAAGGCAGGTCCGGTTAGTCCTTCTCCAATTAGCATCTCGCCTGATCGTCTGCTGAGTGAATAGCAGCAAGTGCTAGTTCAAGTCAGTAATCATTTGATGCGCGGGATCTGTACTGTGACGAGTAAGAAAAGAAGGTGGAAGTACTACGGATCTCAGAGCTTTAGTTTCAGTGATTCAAATCAGTGAACTGTACTCGTCCAAGCCAGGGGGTAAGGTTCACCAGACCGGGCAGGTGAACGACCAAGGAAAGTAGAGGATTCGGATAGGCGAGTCAAGGCGTTTGTGTGAAAACTCTAGCTGTTATCAATAGAGATTGGGGAAGGAAGGAAAGCGGACTCTTTTCTTTTGAACCAGGAACATAAACGGCATTCGTCAGACTTGAGCTGGTAAAGTCGAGATAAATCAACTGGGATCGGATCGCCACACCCGGCTTTCCTGGTCAAAAAGAAAAAACAAAATCTCTCCATTCATATATGTAATCATGAAGTACAGGGTACAAAAAGACTCAGAACACTACAAGAGTACAGGCTACGAGAGGACTGGAAGGTATCAGTAGAGACGAGACTTGAAAATGTGCCCAGTAATCTCATCCAAAGTCTGGAACTCTGACTGAGCAGTCTGAAACTCCTCCTGAGCTCGTGTCAGCGCGGACTCGGCTGCAACCATCTCCTGGTGAAGAGCCTGGTAGCGCTGCTCCTCTCTCCTAGTAAGACGCTCTCGCCGGTC
>NW_021443431.1:0-315 GCF_001605985.2 Dendrobium catenatum
TTCTGTTCTGTTTTTCTTTCTGTCTGAAAGCCATGAGATGTATTTGTATATGATTTTTTTTTGAGGAAGAAAAAGATAGATGATCTGTTCCGCTGTATTTTGATGTTTATAGTAGCTCTGTGTGTGTCTGTTTCTGTGTGTAAATGTTTGGAAAAAAGTTCTGAAACAAATTCCAAAACCAGATCTTGGAATCAGTTCAGTCAGTTTGAGTTTGGATCACGACCCGATGCGAGCGGGATCCGTCCCGGTCGGGTTGGGTTGTAACAACTATCGTCCCGGACGATGTGATCGAATCAATCAGCCTTTAATGCTTTC
>NW_021443432.1:0-297 GCF_001605985.2 Dendrobium catenatum
TAGACACTAAGATAGAGAATATCATTGCAATAAGGATAAATGAAAAATTGTATATTTTAAATTTCAATATCAATTATAAATGAACACAAAATCAAATTTGAATTAAAAGATTAAAAGAGTTTGGAAAGAAAAAACTACCACATGTGGCGCTTTGCGCTTCTTTTTCATAGTAGTGGCACATTTTTGTGCATCATTTTTATTTTGGGCTTATTTTGTGCATCTTTTTCACATTGCAAACCTTTGCGCGTTTATTTTTTATTTTTTTTATTGTACTTTTACATAATTTGCAAGAGTAAT
>NW_021443433.1:0-204 GCF_001605985.2 Dendrobium catenatum
GATTTTTAATGATTATTAATTAATTAATATTAATTAAGCATTGAATTTTACTTAAAATTAAATTAAGGCTTAATTTGATGTCCAATCAAGGGGCTTTTAATTCTCATGGGTTAAGGTTTCAACACTGATTAATATGAAGTATTAAACTTTAATTTTGGATTTAAAATAGATTTATTAGGATTTAATTAAGGCTAGGGGGCAATT
>NW_021443434.1:0-2824 GCF_001605985.2 Dendrobium catenatum
CTCGTTAGATTCGTCTCGTCGAGCCGCTCGATTCGACTATAAGCTCGTCATATTTGGAACACGTTTGGTAACTCAAACAGCGGTGAGAAGCTTCCAACAACGCTTTAGGTTCTTGATTTGGGCTCATTTGGACTCGGATTGAGTAGAAATTTGGTCTCGTTGGGTTCGTATTTCCGATACGCTCAGTTTGACTATAAGTTTGCTGAAATCGGAGTTCAGGTAATCCCATATTTAATTTTTGAAGTTTCTGGCTTGATTTTGCCTCGAAATTCGTGCCCGATCAAGATAATTTTTTGACTATATATCAATAATTATTTAATTTGAAAAAAAAAAGTTAAGATATCAACCACATCTTATTTAAAAAAGTAGTTCCTTTTATGAAATTTGATTGTTCATGTCTCATAATACATATAATTGAACAAATATTTTTATTTTGTATTTTTAAGGACAAAAGTATCAAAAATTCTTTTTGGATACAATTATCACTAATGAGAGATAACCCCTTAGTATATGTGAACTACTTATTCGAATCTAAAATCATTCAAAACTTCAATGCCCCTATTTCTTAGTTACTTTATTATTAAATCCTACAAAAATATATGAGAAACCTTTATATAAATTTATAATTAACAACTTAGATTCTTGAAAGAAATAAAAAATGATAATTTTGCAACCAACTAATAAAAATTTTCAGCTCGGCCTCTGATCGTGATATCAAATTTTTATTTCAAATGAAATTTTACACTGCTACATCATCCCCTCGGATTTTTCTTGGTCGGGTTCGGGTCTACAACCTGATCCGTTTTTAAAAATAGGTCGGGTTCGGGTTGATCCGAACAGTTCTGGGTTCGACCCGAACCCGACCCGTTGACCCGAATTAACACCCCTAAGTCTTCATTTCAAACGGAGACTTGCATTGCTGTAACTCTCCATTTTAAATGTAGACTTGAGAGAGGAGGCTGTTTAGGTCAAAATTTTAAATTTTTTAGTAATCTTAGTTTTTCCTCCTAAATCTGATTTATATAGAGTTTTTTTTTTAATCTTAAAATTTAGCTTTTCTGCCATTCAAAAGTTATTAATCTTGCAGGATATGTTAAACCAGTCATTTTTTATATGCACTGACTATGAATAAACTCATAAACTTACATCCATACATATAGAAAATCTCCAACTCATAAATCATAATATCTTGATTGAAGCCTAACCACGCAATCAATAAAGTTTCGTTTGATTATTCTATACAGTTCTCTAAAATATACTTCTGCAAAAGTGACACATACGCAAAAAAAAAAATTGGCCATTTCGAAACTGAAAAGTGATGCGGAGCATTTTAGTTATAGTATTCCTTAGGAATAGTAGATCTAGTTTTATATCTATTTCTAGAAAGTTATCATGTTAGCTTTATATAGAATGTCGTAGTATGAAACATCATCAATGATATATTACTCTCTTTGAAGCTTAGAAAGCTTGTGTTTGTATTGTTTTTCCTAGATTGGGATTTTCCCTTCTTGCAGATATGATTCTTCCGATGATCCACACATCAGTTGGTATCAGAGCCTAGAGCTTGCGAAGAACGATGGACTGCATAAGAAGGTGGGCTGTCGACAACGATAGAAGCCGAAGAATAAGATTTGCGATCGACGATGATCGACGTCAAAGAAGATGGGTTGTCAACGATAATCGAAGCCATATAGCCTTTTATCAAGCTCATGTGAAAGCGTCACTTGATTGATTAGACAAAAACCTTTGGTGCATAAGAAGAATGTGAATGTGGTTGACAACCATACTAGGATATTGGGCTTATTGTTCGCTCCTCTCATCCGTTTCATGAGATCGCAAACAGATTCATAATCAACCCAAAGTCGGCCATGATTACCCTCCGCTCGAACTTCCGCTTCGGTAGCTTGACCCCCTCTGTTCCAACATCCTCTGCCTCCCAACACATACCAACCACACTCGCAATCGCCTCCAGCTTAACCCGTCACTCGCCTTCAGAACCCACGCCTCCACCTTCGCTCCCGCTCTTTCCTCTGATGTTACATCAAAGGCCGGCTCCGTAGCTTGCGTCCAAGCCGGTCTCCCACGGCCCGACTCCACTGCTGCCTCAGCTACCTCCCGCGATCCGTCGCAGCTCCCATCGTCCGCACCATCCAATCCTCCTACAAGTCCCCCACCTCAATTTTCGGTTGCTACTACTTCTAACCCTCCTAATTCTTTGCCGCTGCCACTCGCAACCGGCCTGACGTTGAGCTTGACACTGCATAAGTGCGATTAGACCTCAGCGGAGCATGGGGAACAATGGTAACCTCGGCGGGAACAACGCGCCGAGCAACCGTTCTGCAAGTAGCATCCACGAGATCGATCTCCTCCCTGATGATGCTACTCATGATCTCCATAGTATCGCCGACTGGATGATTGTCATCGGCTACGGTCGCGAGTGTTTTCAAGTTTATGGAAGCATCCGCAAGTCCGCGGTGGAACTCTATTTCCGCCATCTGGGGATCCAAAGGCCCAGCATTGGCAATGTTCAGCTGCTAGACTAGGTCACTATTGAATCTAAGATCTATCGCCCGATTTGCCCTGCCAGAATTTATATACTTATTATTTGTTTAGCGATGGCCGCCTTTGCAATCTCATATTCGCGGGCCTCGTAGGAGACGATGCCCCTTTTGTTGAAACGATAAAGGGCGCGGCCATGCAACTGCTGAGCTTGGCCGAGGCAAACAGCATCGACCGCCGTTCTCCGGAGAAGCTCTTTAAGATCCTCGACCTTCATGATGCCCTCACAGATTTACTTCCCGATGTTGCCGTTATTTTCCAATCC
>NW_021443435.1:0-324 GCF_001605985.2 Dendrobium catenatum
CACGCCATTCGTAAAGACCATGGCGCGTTTTAAATGCAGTTTTCCACTCATCACCTGGTCGAATTCTAATCTGGTGATAACCGCTTCGGAGGTCAAGTTTCGAGAATACGGTAGCTCCCGCCAGCCTTTCCAACAGCTCCTCAATTCTCGGTACCGGGAAGCGGAACTTGACCGTGATTTTGTTGATGGCGCGGCTGTCCATACACATTCGCCAACTCCCGTCTTTCTTTGGGACAAGGAGGGCGGGCACAGCGCAAGGACTGAGGCTCGGTTGAATTAACTTGTTCTTCAGTAAATCATCTACAAGTTATTGCAGAATTTGGT
>NW_021443436.1:0-304 GCF_001605985.2 Dendrobium catenatum
AACGAGAATAGTGCATAAGATCATTCCACAATGGTAAGATACTAATATAGGTAATTCAATACAATACCCGAAGTTGAATGCCATGAAAAATGTGAATGGTGATCTATGTACTACCTCCTCATATATTGAGCTTCCCATATGTATCATGCCCATAGATATACGCGTTAAAAATATGTTGATTTATGAGTGTTACGGAGTTTAAAGCATTATTATTTTTTTATTTCAGTAGAGAAATATGTACTATGTTTTTCTTATGGACTTATTATTCTTCTGAGATTAGTTCAAGAAATCATGAAAACGGATA
>NW_021443437.1:0-450 GCF_001605985.2 Dendrobium catenatum
AACACCAACAATATACTTTTAATACAAAAATACTTCATAGAATATGAATTCAAACTATGAGAGTTATTCCCAGCTTTTAGGTTTCATTTGAGACGACTTTTTTACTGTTTCTTAAAGCAGTTTTTTAATACAAAAATTAAAACTATTTTAAGAAGCAGCAAGAAAGTAGTCCCAAACGAAGCCTTAATTTTTAATTTGAACTTTCAAAAATGATCCATCATAGTAAAATAGTTCTTTGACGACTTTTCTTGATTTGGAGCGCGATGCCCTAGCCACCTCTTTTTCGTCTCCGGTTCTTCTCCGGCGCCGAGCTTCCGATGGCTAATAAACGGTTAGATCCCGGTTTTTTGGTGGGTAAGCATTCGAAAACTTTAAAAGATGCTTTGTCTGGTGTTGAAGCTTCAAATAGTTTCCCGGATTTTCGTTTTTCTACGATCCGAGGGTTGCCGG
>NW_021443438.1:0-255 GCF_001605985.2 Dendrobium catenatum
GGAGGAGGAGGAATGCCACCAAATAGGTTGAAGTAGGTGGCCATTGTCGATTTGAAGTCGAAAGAGATTGAAAGTGAAGTTTGGAGATGTGATTGTTGAGTTAGAAAGCCTTCATATTTAAAAAAAATGATATGTTCGTCCTGGACGAAAACAGTTTGTCCTGGACGAAACATATCGTTCGTCTAGACAAAAAAATTTTGTACAGACGATTAAATTCGTCCAAAATGTAACGGCTTTTCGTAATCAACACAATTT
>NW_021443439.1:0-307 GCF_001605985.2 Dendrobium catenatum
CGCTCTCTTGTGATGAACCCAGGCTCCAATTGGCGAAATTCCCCTTTCTTCCCAAGATCCAAAGTTCACAAGAAGCCTAAAGCCGATCCCCCATATATCTACGACGATAGCCAGATCACGATCTCCTACGGCGAGTGGGATTTTAATTAGGCCGGATCGCAGCAATTGATATAAGGTCGAAATATTCTCTTTTCTTTTACTGTGTCCATAGAAATATAAAATGACAAAGGTTTATCACTGATTTCTTTACCTCTTTCATAGAAATTATTACTTTGTCCCAATTGCGATTAAGTTCAAATGACTGCCA
>NW_021443440.1:0-498 GCF_001605985.2 Dendrobium catenatum
GACTCATAATGTGCTTCAGTTCTTTAGAGACCATATTATATATCGATTCGGCATTCCTCATCGAATTATATCCGATAATGGTCACTCTTTCAAAAGTACCAAACTGAATAATTTTGCTAAACGTCACAATATTGATTGGAGATACTCCACAAGCTATTACCCACAGGCAAATGGTTTGGCGGAGTCCTTCAATAAGACATTGGTAGGAATTTTAAAGAAAAGCTTAGAGGACAATAAGCGACAGTGGCATGAAAAGTTGGGTGAGGCTCTGTTGGCTTATCGAACAACATATAGAACCCCAACTCAGTCTACACCGTTTGCTTTAGTCTTTGGGGCAGATGTTGTTCTCCCTTTAGAGGTACAGCTTCCCTCTCTAAGAGTTGTAGTTAATAATAGTATCACATCTGAACAGAATGCCCGACTTCGATTAGAAGAACTCGAAGGTTTAGAAGAGAAGCGAATGCAGGCTCAACAGAACCTCGAGTTATATAAATCCCG
>NW_021443441.1:0-272 GCF_001605985.2 Dendrobium catenatum
CTAGAGGGATTTAGGGGGGGAATTAAGTGTTGCTTAGATGGCAAAGTGGAGAGAGAATAGGCTGGATGGGGGCCGGCCAAGCCATGGGGAAGGAGAGGGAAGTTGATTAATTAGTAGGGGCCCATGGAGTTAATTAAAATCTGATTTTAAATTTCAGATTTTAATTAATTAGGGAGAATTGGAATTTGAATTCAAAATATATGGGATCTCATTTAATTCTATTCCTAAATGTAGGGGATCATTTTAGGAAAGAAGTAATGAAGAATCAAAGC
>NW_021443442.1:0-267 GCF_001605985.2 Dendrobium catenatum
CTAAAAAGTAGGATAATTCTCCCATCATACTCATCTCAAATTCCTTACTCATTATTTTAGAAAAATCATTACATAAATTTTTATAAGAAGATCTAAAAAGTATATCATTAACATAGGTCTCGATAATGAATAATTCATCTCCTACTCTCCTCAAAAAAAGGGTGGTGTCTACACTCTCCTTAACAAACTCCCTTTCCAATAGGAATGTGATAAGCCTTTGATACCATGCCTTGGGTGCTTGTTTTAATCTGTATAAAGCCTTTTTTA
>NW_021443443.1:0-235 GCF_001605985.2 Dendrobium catenatum
GGATAAAGATGAAATATTTTTGATAGATTTTTAGGAAGATTTTTTCGGTGGATTTTTGGCAAATTTGTTTACGACGGTGTTTCTGGTGTCAAATCTGTCGAATTTTAATAATTTATGAAAAATATTATCTATTTGTAATTCTATTAATTAATACTCCTATTGCCTATTTAAATTTATTATTTGAAAATTTATTATCTTAGTTTATTTAAATATAAAATAGTTAGAAAAAAACTTA
>NW_021443444.1:0-2803 GCF_001605985.2 Dendrobium catenatum
CCTACTAAAATTAGTAGCTCTTTTAATTTATTTTATTTATTGTTAAAATTATTTTGTGTTCAACTCGAATTTCCAGCTTGAAGAACATGCATTCTAAGGGCAACTCCAATGGAACGGCAAATACTTGTTTGACGTTCTTGCATTGCTCCAACCAACCACTATTTTTGACGCCATTTGATCGCGGACGAATAGTGCGAAGCCTATATTGACGTTGCATTGTTCATCTGCGTCATTTTTTTATCTTTATCGAACTTTCGGAAGAAAGGCGCAAAAGAAGAGAACGACGGTTACGGGGCAAAATGGTGTTCGATTGGAGATGAATCATGATATTTTTTTTGTTTCATTGCATTTTGGAGTGAAAAATGAGATTTTCGGTTGGTGATGCCCTAAATATGTTGTTCTCCTTCATAAAGCATTTTTGCTCAAAGTTATAAGAAGTTCTTTTTTATTTTAGCTCTAAGATTATGCACTTTTTAATATCATGTTGTCGAACATGAAGCCATAGCTTGGTAGAAGATTGTCATTTTTTATTTTGTGGTAGTAAGCTATATTATGATGAGTCTAGTTTTGTTTGGTTTAGCTTTTGATGACTGCTTTTTCGTTGTTTTCAATAATTTTTTTAATTGAAAAGCTAATGTAAAAAGCAGTAAAAAAATTGTCCAAACTAAGGATATAAATTATTCTGTACGAACATCGGATGTCGTACGAAGGCCAACTAGAATATGCAAAATCACTTTTTTGCTCGGTACCAGTGCTGTGCATTGGGTGACATGACGCGTTCTGGTTTATATGCGGACCATTCGTTGTATGCACATGATAATTTCTCCAAACAAAGACTTAAAACTTTCTTAGGGATAGTAGAATAGTTTTTTATTGTAAAAATTTTTTAGCTATAAAATTTTGCACTAAAAATTTGTTTTCAAAAAGTAATAAGAAAGTTATCTTAAATGAAGCCTTACTTAGATGAGCTTAGATATTATTTTTTATGGGTTGATTAAAGCATGGAAGTTGTTTTGTAGCCACCTTACTTGCATTATGTGATTAAATGTTAGAAAACTATTATAAAAAATCCAACCATATGAATTCAAGTTGGATGCTTTGAGAGAATGAGATATAGGAAGTCTTATCTTTCTCTATGTGATTGTCATACTTTCCTTTAAGTTGAGGTCACTCAGCTACTCTAATGGTGATAGAAATTGTTTTACATAAAAGTAGATGATGATATATGTGTTATTTAGCTTACATTTATCCACATGATTATTTCATATAAAAAAAAATTCATTGCAGGGATAATATGATTAGTGAAGGCCATTTTGGCACCAATTTGATTTGATCAAGTGCATTTGGGCACAAGTCTTATTAGCTCAAGCTTTTCAAGCTAAAATTTTTGCCTTAAGCATGAACAATCATCCCTTTGTCTAAGAAAAATAATCTTATTAAAAGGAATCTACATTATATCAATGATTCTATTACAATATTTTTATGAGTGATTTACTTTTCAACTGAATTTGTAACATGAACATCTATCATAATGAGCCTAAAACATATTTATTTCTCCTTTAGAATTCAATAAAATGAAATGAATTTGCTATATAAATCTCTTTCATTGTAAATTCACATATAAGTTATTTGCCTAAGATAAATGTGAATATAAATTGTATTTTTTTTCTTTTTAGAGAATTTTTTTTAGGAGTGTATCTTAGATGAACAAATATGTATAGAAAGTTGCTGGTGGCTCGATTCTATTAGAATTTGATCATGATCATTTAATTAACAAATTAAATAAATTTAAATGATTATATAAATACTAAATTGATAATGAACAAATTTGATCTACTTCTCATGAACAAAATCATTTAAATATTTAAAATAATCTAGTTAAGCTTGATTAAAGCTCAATAATATACTAATTTGAGAATTAAGACTCGATTATAATTTTTTTCTTGTATAGTGGTCTAGTTTTATGTTGTATTGCTTTGTAAAACACCACACCTATGTAAATTTCTATATATAGCATATAGGATTCTACAGCTGTCTCACTCTCTCTTTTCTGCTCAAGAAAAGTTTCATCTTCCTCATGCAAGAATCCCTAACATTTTTAATATATAATTATGTGAGAGTCTTTTTATTTTTGTTTGATTGTTTTATTCATGAATG
The DNA here is from genome assembly GCF_001605985.2 of Dendrobium catenatum. Classification (NCBI taxonomy): domain Eukaryota; kingdom Viridiplantae; phylum Streptophyta; class Magnoliopsida; order Asparagales; family Orchidaceae; genus Dendrobium; species Dendrobium catenatum. Next base: position 2,158 of record NW_021443444.1, read on the forward strand.
GAAGTTATTTATTGTTGCTTGTAAGATAACTCATGACCCAATCATGACGGTGGTTGTTGCTATTGTTAGGGTTCATCGAAGGCTGGTTTGTGTTGTAGGTAGACAAAAAGTTGAGATTGACGAAAAGCTACGTGAAGGTAGGTTCGTTTTTGCATATGATATGAAGGAAAAGTGGGAATAAGAAATGGTGTGATATGTATTGTTGGATTTAAGTCATTTGTATGATCAGATTAGCTAATGGAAGAATCACAAGCGACTTTTATATAGTAGTATAAATTTATTTATTTAATAATTCATTCAATTAAAGTGCAATGGGCTCAACAAGACTTTCTTAGTCACCTAACACAATGTTTGATGATTTTGCTTGTTATTATGGTTTTGACTTGTCATGTTATCAAAAAGCCGAGCTCGAATTAAGCCCAAGCATTCATAACTTTAAACGAGTTGAACTTGAACACCTCTACAAACGCTCGAATCAGGCTCGAGCTCGAACTCAAATAGAATTTCAACAAATGAGTTCAAATTCATAGTAAGCTTTTACTCAACCCGGCTTGACTTGATTCATTTGCAGCCCTAACTTCTATGGTAGCCAACACGTTAAGTGAGTTGCACAAACGGGCTAACATTAAACTGAAAGAGCACATTT
>NW_021443445.1:0-304 GCF_001605985.2 Dendrobium catenatum
ATATATAGAAATTTTTATTTTTAGTTTAATTATATATATTTATATTCTACTTTCACAGGAGGAGCATACAAGGCTTCGAGAGAGTCATGCCGCATCAGGTGAGGGCTCTTCTGGCGGCTCTGTGGAGTTTTCTGAGTACCGCATGTGGTCACAAGTCGTTGGAGGAATGCAACATGGCAGAGTTTATGGTTTAGGTTCGCAAGCTCAAGCATACCAGGGGATGACCTCATCTACTGCATCCAGCTTCGCATCCAGTTCACATGATCCAGTCCTTACATGCTCAACAAATAACTGCCCTTCAAGC
>NW_021443446.1:0-1220 GCF_001605985.2 Dendrobium catenatum
TTATAGAACATACATGAACATCTCCAAACTTGATTATATCCTCATGACCATCAAAATATTCATGGGCGATGTCTCCCTGAAATTTAGTAAATGCTAGAAAAAGAGCATTAGCTTCCTTTTGAGAAGGGAAAATCTCAATAAAAAAAAAATAAACATTTGTTCAGTTTTCTTAATGGGAGAAATGTGAATTGCTTCTAGCCCATAAGTCAGAGTTGATTACTATGTGAAGATCAAAAACAAAGAAAAATATATTTTTTGCTGAGTTGTTAGAAACTTTCACTAAATGAAATCACTAGTAATAAAATGAAATTTACTTTTACTGAAATCATGATTACTTGATAACCTCTGTAAGGATGAAAAGAGGAACGAGCAGGAAGAGCAACTGTTAACAATTTCATAGAGAAATCATATCAGTAAAATGAAGAAAATGGACAAAAAAGAATATGAGAAAGAGTAGAAACAAGCCAGTTGCATAACCCGACATTAGGAAAGGATCTAAACTTTTATGCTAAATAATATTTCAGCATTAGGAAAGGACTAAAGCAACAATGACAATGTTGTATGGAAAGTTTATGGGAGGAGATATGAGACGATGGAGTGAGGGCTAGATAATTACAACGTGAAGGCCGACGGAGAACAATTATCGGGAGTGAGCTGCTGGGTTTGTCTCTCACGAGGGACTTTCTAAGCGAGCTGAAGAAGTTTATGATAATTTTCAGTGCACGAATTATATCAATATGAGAGAATTTGAAGGTGCATGTAGGAATCCCAAGGGTTGCATGGAATGCATGGAAAATATTTTGTCATTTTTATTTTTATGGTTGAGATTTAGTTTAGAAAGAGTAGGGAATACGAATAGCGGAGTATAAATGGTTATTTAATTATTATGAAGGAATACTAAGAAGTATTAGAGAATTTAAATAATTTCTTCATTTATTTAGGAGATATGAAGGGCTGAATACAAAGGGATGTTTAATTAAAGGAAGACTAAGAAGCATTAAAAAATTTAAATAATTTCTTCATTTATTTGCTTAAATAAAAATTTTGCTCATATGAAAAGTAATAATATATTAATTATTTTTAAAATTTTTAATTAATCATGAAAAGATAATAAAGTCAAAGGCTGAGATTCTATTTGAATAATAAAAATGAAAGGCAAAGATTTTGTTTGGGAGTAAAACTTAAATGGCTTTTATAATAGTAGTATAGATGTAAATATT